>NC_134408.1:90440627-90503127 GCF_038048845.1 Mixophyes fleayi | reverse complement strand
ATACTATGGGCCTATCTGTGAGTGCTGCACTCTGGGATAAGCCTCAGTACCTATGATTGATAGCTGGGGTACATACTACATATATACTGAATATATAATGGACACCTTTTCTTCTGGACAAAAGTGCAATGGGGCCTGTTTACCAATTATCTGCTCCAAAGCTATTAATATTCTCCTGCTGGGATAGGACTTCTGAAAATGGCTATCCCGGTGATGTATTTTCCGCTTCAGTGATGTCTTTAGCCACAGTGGCAAAAGACATCACTTCCATGTTTGGCAGGCTTTTATATACTGCGCCGGGCATGTGCAGATTCAAACTACCAATTAATTACAGTCTACGGCAGCCATAGCTTAAGGTAAGTTATGCCTAGGATTTTGCAAAAAGCTATTGTTTTCCCAGCTTGATGAATAGCTGTTCACATAGAGATTTATAGGGACACTGGCACTAAGCCCTAACTTAGTGAACGACAGAGAAATCATAGAGTTCTTTGGCGTTATTGCTTAGATAAAAATACTCTGATACTTAAAGTTGCCATAATCATGCGAAAAAAATAATGTAAAAATAATAAATAGGCCCCATTGGCTGATGCATATTTCTGTGTTATCCGGTTAACAGTGCATAAATAAACCCTGAACTTTAAAGTGTATTTGTCACCTGCTGACAGCAAATGTAGCAATTTCGTGGGACAAACCAATACTAATGAGCATGCAGCTCATCATTACTTCACAGAGGGTAAAAACCATACCTGCCAACATTTGGGTATCTGGCATTGGGACAGGGGCGAGGTTTCATGCTAGGGGCGTGCTGAAGGCTTTTGAATTGATGGCTGCCCCATACTCTCCTCTCCTCTGCCATACACAGCAGCAGTGTATGAGCCATAAATCCCATATTTTCCACCCGTGAGACAAAGTATCCCGATCAGTATAGCTGAATCAGGATGGTTGAGAAGTATGTAAAAACACTGATGGGCTTCATCAACGCATACAAACAGAAACAATAAATAAAACAATAACTGAAGCAGAAAATACAAAACCACATGTTAAAAAAAACAAAAACAATGCACGCACATATTTTATATATATATATATATATATATATATATATATATATATACACACACACATATATACATATATACACACATATACACACACACACATACATACACACACACACATATATATATATCTATACACACATATATATATATATATATAAATACACACACACACACACATATATATATATATATATATATATATATATATATACATATATATACACACAAGTTAACCCGTGCATGATACTCATGCATTCTAGTCAAATCAAGCTATTTAAGGTGTTAAAAAGGTTCTTGTCATGCATTTGGGTCTAGCCCAGGCCTCCTCAGGGGAAGAGCGTTACTTCCCGACGCAAGCGCCCTTTTTTAACGTGGTTAAAATGAAAAATGTTTGTTCCCCGGGGCGATGTTAGGGCGGGGCGATTCAGGCCCCGCCCCCTTTCTGACTTCTGAGGCTGCCGGGGGCTGCACAGTATGTGCAGGTCCGCTCAGCAGTGACAGGCAGGGACAGTGTGCTGCCCGGCTGCTCTGATTGTGTTTAAAACACAATCAGAGCAGCCGGGCAGCACAATGTCACTGCCAAACGGACCTGCACATACTGTGCAGCCGTCGGCAGCAAACCCCTGCTAGGCGGGGGGGGGGCCGATTGCCCCAATCGCACCCCCCTGGATCCGCCACTGTACACATGTGTGTTCATGAGGTAAAATTACCTCACGAAAATGAGTTTGACCCCTCAACTCGTCAATAATGTCAGTATACCAAATTTCAGCCCTTTTTGAGTTTTTTTCCCCACACACACTAAGAATTTAGTAGGTCAGTTAACCCGTGCATGATACTCATGCATTCTAGTCAAATCAAGGTACTTAAGGTGTTAAAAACTCCCCACTGTCACCCCCGGCAACCACCAACCACTCCCAACTGTCACTTCTCCTTCAAGAAATATATAGGTCAGTGTATAACTCTGCCCAGCAGGTGGCGCTGCAGCTTGTTTTGTTTTTTTTCCACACACGCCACTAGCCATTTATATAGTAGATTAGGGGTGTGCACCGGCCACTTTTAGTGTTTTGGGTTATGATTAGCTTGAGGTTTTGGGTCCTGATTTGTTTTGCCAAAACACCTGACGAAAGGTTTTGGTTCTGATTTATTTTTAAAAAAACATAAAAAGTGCTAAAATCCATTTATTTATTTTTCCACTCCTACGCTATTATTAACCTCAATAACATTCAATAGCAATCATTTCCACTCATTTCCAGTCTATTCTGAACACCTCACAATATTGTTTTTAGGCCAAAAGGTTGCACCGAGGTAGCTGGATGTCTAAGCTAAGCGACACAAGTGGGCGGCACAAACACGTGGCCCATCGTAGGTGGCTGTGTAGGCTTGAATGGCCTTTTTCTGCTCCTTCATCCTCTGCAGCATATAGAGGGTACCCAATTTGGTACCGGGGCCACAATACCTCCTTCAACTTGTCTAAATTCCACTGCACAGATGGCTGCTCCTCCATCCTCTGCAGCATATAGAGGGTGGAGTTCAAGC
Source organism: Mixophyes fleayi (assembly GCF_038048845.1). Lineage (NCBI taxonomy): Eukaryota > Metazoa > Chordata > Amphibia > Anura > Limnodynastidae > Mixophyes > Mixophyes fleayi. The sequence continues at coordinate 90,500,530 of NC_134408.1, read as the reverse complement.
GCATCACTACCTCTTGTTTTTGTTGATGGCAGGGCATGTTCATGCTTTTTTGATGTAGCAGGAACAGTGAACGTAGTTTAATATCTGATACTAAGATTTCTGGACTGCGTAGTGGAGTGGCCCCGGTACCCAATTTGGTACCGGGGCCACAATACCTCCTTCAACTGTCTAAATTTCACTGCACAGATGGCGGACACCGAATGCACGTCTAACACCAACATAGCTGTTAAGGCCGCAGTTATCCGCTTTGCCATAGGACGACTACTGTCGTACTTCGTGCTCATGGCAAACTACTGTTGGACGGTCACATAATGCCAAAAAAAGAGTTGCAAGATGGAATTGTCCTTGGGCCCTCCCACCAACCCTGATGTTGTTGAAATAGGACATGTGCACTTTAACAAACCAATCATTTCAGAGAAAGGGCCTACCAAACTGTGGCTGAAATGATTGGTTTGTTTGGACCCCCACAAAACGAGCTGGCAAAGAAAAAAAAAAGGGTGCAAGATGGAATTGTCCTTTGGCCCTCCCACCCACCCTTATGTTGTTGATATAGGACATGCACACTTTAACAAACCAATCATTTCTGCGACAGGGCCTACAAAACTGTGGCTGAAATGATTGGTTTGTTTGGGCCCCCACACAAAAAAAGCTATTCATCTCTCCCTGTACAAACTAAACTGGCTCTACTGAGGCAAGATGTCGTCCTCATCCTCATCCTCTGATTCCTCGCCCTCTTCAGTGTGTACTTCCTCATCCTCACACATTATCAATTCGTCCCCGCTGGACTCCACAACCACAGGTCCCTCTGTAGTATCTGGAGGCCAGTGCTGTACTTGATTGAGGAATTGATAATTCATTTTTATGAACATCATTTTTTCCACGTTTTGCGGAAGCAACCTCCTTCGCCGCTCACTGACCAGGTTCATAGCTGCACTAAAAACTCTTTCCGAGTACACACTGGAGGGGGGACAACTCAGGTAAAATAGAGCCAGTTTGTACAGGGGCTTCCAAACTGGCTTTTTTTTCCTGCCAGTAAGAATATGGACTGTCTGACATGTCTACTTGGATGGTGTCAGCAAAGTAACCCTCCACCATTTTTTTAATTGTGACAGCATCCAATGCAGCGACAGTAGACATGTCTGCAATGGTTGGCAGGTCCTTCAGTCCGGACCAGATGTTCTCAGCATCCCCGCCAGCGGGTCTTTTAGGAAAACTGAGCTTTTTCCTCGCAGCCACAGGTGTTGAAGAAAATAAAGGAGGAGCTGTTGGCATGTCATGGTCCTCTTCAGAGGACAATCTCCTGACCAGCAGGTCTTTGCACCGCTGTAGACTTGTGTCCGCCGGAAACAGAGACACAACATATGCTTTAAACCGCTTTAACAGCTGTTGCTGTTGCTGCGGAAGGCGATGCATCTACCCAGTGGGCTGTCACAGTCATATAGTCCTTCGTTTGCCCTGAACCACTTGTCCACATGTCCGTGGTTAAGTGGACAGTGGGTACAACCGCATTTTTCAGAGCACTGAGAACACTTGTTCGTACTTCTCTGTACATCCTGGGTATCGCCTGCCTAGTGAAGTGGAATCTCGACGGGATTTGGTACCGGGGACACAATACCTCCATCAACCGTCTAAATCCCACTCCACTGATGGCGGACACCAGACGCATGTCTAACACCAACATAGCTGTTACAGCCGCAGTTATCCACTTTGCAATAGGGTGACTACTGTCGTACTTTGTGCTCATGGCAAACGACTGTTGGACGGTCAACTGTTTGGTGAAAGACGTAGCGTTCTTACGACTTCCCCTCTGGGAAGATGACAGACTACCAGCAGCAACAGCAGCAGTGGCAGTAGTAGGCGTACCGCTGCAGGATTCCTCGGATGAATCCCGGATTGAAGAGGACTCAGTCTGGCTGGTGACATGGCCTGCAGGACTGAATCTGATGGAGATCGTGGAGGAAGTTGACGAGGAGGGTGTTGGTGGTGTGTATCCAACAGGACCAAGGGATTTAGGTGTCCCTGGACTGATGACGGTCCTAGCCCCAGTTCCTGAACTAATCACTGAACTATGAAGGTTACTCAGGTGACATATAAGGAAGGATGTCCCTAGGTGGCCAAGATCCTTACCCCTGCTTATTTGAGCTTTACATAAGCTACATATGGCCATACATTTGTTGTCCGGATTGGGATAAAAATAACTCCAGACCGAAGAGGTGAATTTCTTGGTCTTCTGTCCAGGCATGATGATGGGCTTTTTCATCCCATGAACAACAACTGATTCCCCTCTTGGTGCCTCATTTAAGATAACCACATCAGCATCCTCCTCGTCAAGTTCCTCCTCAGCGCCAGCTACTTTAATATCCTCCTCCCGGTGCACAACATTCACACCTTCATTAGCCAAATCTGTAACTGGACTGTGGGTAATCCTTCCAGCATATGCAGAGGGCATGCTGCAAATGGTGGAAGGAGCCACCTCTTCCCGTACAGTGATGGGAAGGTCAGGCTTCGCAACCACCAACACCCTTGGTCTCGCCTTGGGGATTTGTGATGCCATCTCTTTAGAAGGCAGAGTTGTTTGCTGTGTTGTTGATGACAGCTTAACACTCTTAAATTTTTTAGAGGGGGGGAGGAGGAGGGCTTAGATCCTTGGGTGAAGCTGAACCACTAGTTATGAACACGGGGCAGGGCCTAAGCCGTTCCTTGCCACTCCGTGTCGTAAATGGCATATTGGCAAGTTTACGTTTCTCCTCAGATGATTTCAATTTTCTTTTTTTGCTAATTTTAGTGAAGTTTGGCTTTTTGGATTTTACATGCCCTCTACTAGGAGATTGGGCATCGCCCTTGGCAGACGACGTTGATGGCATTTCATCGTCTATGTCATGACTAGTGCCAGCAGCTTCAGCATTAGGAGGAAGTGGGTCTTGATCTTTCCCTCTTTATCCTCAAAATTTTTGTACTCCATTATATGCAGCACACGTTGTATTACAGTACTATTTTTTTTAATACTGCTGGAACAGTGAACAATTTTTTATAGATTGCAGTATTAATGTTTCTGGACTGCAAGAACAGTGAACAATTTTTTATAGATTGCAGTACTAATGTTTCTGGACTGCAAGAACAGTGAACAATTTTTTATAGATTGCAGTATTAATGTTTCTGGACTGCAAGAACAGTGAACAATTTTTTATAGATTGCAGTACAATTGTTTCTGGACTGCAAGAACAGTGAACAATTTTTTATAGATTGCAGTATTAATGTTTCTGGACTGCAAGAACAGTAAACAATTTTTTATAGATTGCAGTACTAATGTTTCTGGACTGCAAAAACAGTGAACATTTTTTTTATAGATTGCAGTACTAATGTTTCTGTACTGCAAGAATATATAGGACTAGAATTTTTTTTATACTTTTTAAATTATTTTTTTTTTAAATTATTTTTGTATAATTTTTTTTTTTTTTTAAGATTTTTTAATACTTTTAAAATAACTATGCACTTAGCAGAACAAAGCACAGGACAAAAGCATCACTGTACATAGCAGCACAGAGCACAGGACAAAAGCACCACTGGACTCAGCAAGGACAGAGCACTGGATACAAGCATAAAGCACCACTGGACTCAGCAAGGACAGAGCACTGAACTGATGCACCACTGGACTCAGCAAGGACAGAGCACTGGACAGAAGCATAAAGCACCACTGGACTCAGCAAGGACAGAGCACCACTACCCTACACACCCTCCCTCTTCCCTGATGTCTGGCGAAATGAAGATGTCCCAGTCTCGCGAGATCCGACACGAGACTTGGATGTCATAGCCTCGTTTCGGATTCCTTTGGCGGCCGGAAGTACCCAAACAGTGCTCGGATCCCGTTGGATCCGCACTGTTCGGGTGGGCTCAGATTAGCGGAATCTGAGCCCGCTCATCCTTAATATATATATATATATATATATATATATATATATATATAAATACACACATACACTAGCTGAAGTACCCGGTGTTACACGGGTTTAAATTTTCAAGTTAAGAAGTATCGATGAGTTGGACGTAACTGTTAACCTTTACCAGCTTTTCCAACACACCCATGAGCTGGTTGCCCAGTGTTGTTTTTGTTTTTGATTTAAATGTCATCCAAATCCATCCAGTCAAAGCCCCAGAACAGGCTCTCTGGGTGAAAGTTCTGCCCAGCGTACACCAACGGGAGGTCTGACCAGGACCCTAAACACCACATCGCACTGGTTTCATCCCAATTGGTGCAGGGGTGTCTGAATGCATAACCGAACAGACAAACAGACCAATGATTTCTATGTGTAACATGATACGATGGGGAATGTAGTGCTCCAAGGTCCGCTGTGACCTGCTACGAAGTAATAACTCGGCAGCAAAATGTCCCTGAAAACTATTCCAATAGGTTGGCATCTATGAAGGTGTTGCTGCCAAGTTCTTGAAAAATATCCACCGAGTGGACATACAAAGAGGGTAGTAATCATCAATGGTATTGTGCTAAGCCCCATCTTAATGTGTTATTGGTCATTTAAAAACAGTGTAACCAGATTATATTATTGTGCATATTGGCTATGCCTGTGTGTTATATGTTTCTAGATTTCAAATGTAGGCATTTGTTATTAAAACAAATCAATTATAAAGCAGATTAGTGAGTGTTTATGTGATTGTTTTTCTGTAATTTGAAGGGATTTATATTGCCTTTATATGCGGTATGACTACTTGGTGTACTTGCATTTGTACCAAACTCTGCTGTTTACCTCACAGTGATTTGGAGAGCAGAACATCATTTTGAGAGGATGCTCTGAGCCCATAAGCACTGGTAATCCTTAGGAGAGCCACACTAAGCGGATTTGGTTGAGTCAGTGCCGGGAAGACTGGATTTCTAGACCCACGTTGCCCTCGCTCTATTACTCCCTAGAGTAAATCTGACAAGCAGAAATTTGTAATTTAGGGGGAAAAAAATACAGAGACATTGCAAGGAAAAGGATAAGTAAAACAAACACAAAAATATAAACTGGGCAAAGCAACAAATCTTCTAAATTTGCTACAAGATAGTTTAACAGAGGCATTATAGGTTATACACCACGGGAAATTGATACTGGATATATTTAGCTCTCACTGAATGAAGGGCTAATGATATATTGCTTTGCAAATTGATACTGTTTTTTTAGTAGGGCTGCATAATCACTGGTAGTGTTGTAGAATATACTGTATTTTTTTAGAGGGACATATCTTTTAAGTGCTGCCTTATAACCTAGATCTACCAATGGTGCATCGCTAACATTAGAATACAATTTACATGCTTCCACAAGGCACAAGTATTTATGTCCGCCATGAACCATATAATCTACACAGACATGGGGCACTGCACTCTACAACATAGCATGGCTATGTAACAAAATTATACAATTCCATTGTATATTAAATACCTTTAATAAACCCGAAGAAACATCAAGAATTGTATAATGGCTTTATTTGGATTATGTTCACTCATTCCTCGCTGCGATTACATTTCTGCAGTGCATTTTTTGTTTTAGGATTGTAGACAATTTAATTGTCCATACTTGACTTGTTTTGTTAAAAACCACAAAAACAAAATGTCACAATGCTTTCACAACCCATGTCATTTATGCAAAAAGATCATGATCGTTTTAGAAGGGCTGTTAATGGGTGGAAATCTGGTTGCAGATTAATGATATGTCCACATAGAGATTTCCCTTATGTGTTCCAAACAGAGCACAAAGTGAGAAACCAGTGGGGGAAATGACGCAGCATATCGAGCACATGCGCATATTTTCCTGGTAAAAATGCTGTGTACCAACATGAAAAATCACGTCTGCATCATTTTTCCAGCTCTTGGACGCCGTAAAAATAAAACACAAACTTATGCAATTAGTGAAAAGAGTTATGGAAATGCAGAAGCAACTTATATTTTTTAACGTGGCTTTGTTAGTGTGCCATCTGCTTGTGTACACTGGTGTTATGGGTACAGAGAACATTGGCCCTTGCATTCTATGTAACTGGCTACTTGAGGTTTGTTACAATGACTCCTTTTGACATGTAGTCACATCAGAGTGCTGTCCACCCAAGAACTGTTCCCCCTTTGTTTCCCTTGTATCCCCTTATCTGTCTAGTATTATATTTTTGATATGTATTTGTAAAATCTATTATATATATATATATATATATATATATATATATATATATATATATATATTAGAACAAAAAGCTATTAATCCCTACTAGTGTTGTTTTTTTTATTTACCACTTACACGCAATTAGAACCAAATACAAAATGTCCCTGTGTATGATCCCTTAAACTGTCTGGCTTTTATTTAATCTTGAAATAACAATTATAAAAAAATCTAAAAAAACCTCTATGAGTTGTTTATATTTATAAATTCTATGATGTGCATTTAATATCCACAAACTACCCAGTATAAGGGTCTCATTTTCAATCACATCCTATCACCGCAATTACTATTTAAAATAATAAAGTATTTTTCAATTCATTATTTTCTGCTATCATATAGGCTTCCCCATGCACCGGGAAGCTTTCACCAGCCAGAACCGGCAAATATTACCATATTGGTCGAAAACTGAAAGAGGTAAAAAAACAAGAAAGTGGTTTCTGTACCATAGCCTCTGTCCATAGAGCTGCTGAAGCCTCATTTTTTGTTTTTAGCTGTTAATGAGTTAAAAATGACAATACAGGTGGGGCACAGTCAGCACCAGAGCTCTGGAGCCAATGAATGGCAGAAGCATCTTTTGTATCATTCAGTTTTCTTATAGCCACTCTCCACATAATCCTGGATCTGTGATTACATTGCAGTGGTATACTACATAGCCAAAAGTATGTGGGAACCCCCTCTAATTAGTGTGTTTTGCCCATTTCAGCCACACATTACCAACCACCATGCAATCTCAAAAGGTAAACATAAGCAGTAGAATGGGCCGTACTGAGAAACTCAGTGACTTTCAATTTGGCACTGTCATTGGAAGCCACCATGCCACCACTCCATCATTCCAGTTAGCTCATCACATTTCTGCCCTGCTACAGCTGCCCCAGTTAACTGGAAGTGCTGTTGCATACCGGCCATCATGTCTTTCTACAGTAGGAGGGGGAGCACATATCGATGGGCTAGGCCACGGCACAATAGGGGGTGTGGGCACATCTTCAGAGGTCTGCCTAGCGCTAGGCTACCCATTAGATACTTCACTTGCCCCAACATTTCCACCAGTGGAAGAAAAATGTCTCCTGCTAAAATTGGGACAGTTGGGAGGTATGGCTGTTATTGGGAAGTGGAAATGTCTAGAATCAACAGCAGCTCAATCACAAATCGAAAGGCCACAGGCTCATAAAACGGTGCTGAAATGTGCAACTATCAAGTTCCAAACTGCCTCTGGAAGCAATGTCAGCACAAGAACTGTTGGTCTGCATGGTTTAGGTTTATTTGGCCTAGCAGCCGCACACAAGCCTCAGAATTCCATGTACCAAACATTGACTGAAATGGCAATGATGAAAAGCAAACCACTATTGAAGCAGGGGAAACACAGTCTCTGCAGTGATGAATCACACTTCACTATATGTCAGTCTGACGGGCAAATCTGGATTTGGCAGAAGCCTGAAGAATGCTTTGCACACAACTGCATACTGCCAAATGAAAAGTTTGGTGGAAGAGGAATAATGGCCTGTGTCTATTTTTCATGGTTTGGCCTGAGCCCCTTAGATCCAGTTGAAGGAAATGTTGCTGCTACAGGATACAATGTTCATTCTAGATAATTGTGTGTTTTCAACTTTGTATTAACAGTTTGGGGAAAGCCTTTTCCTGTTTCAGTATGACAATGCCCATGTGTACAAAGCAAGGTCTATCAGAAAATGGTTTCCCCAGTTTGGTGTAGTAGAAATTGAATGGTCTGCACAGAGCCCTGACCTCAACCCCATTCCACACCGGCTGTGAGCCAGGTCTTATCGTCCAACCTCATCAGTGCAGGCTGTTATAACAGCAAAGGGAGAACTAACTCCATATTGCCATTATACCATTCCTAATCCATAATTATTTAAGAATTTATGTAAAAGACTTAAGGACCAATTCAATTCCCTATTTATGCACATGATAATGCTTCACAAGTGAAAATGCAAGACATTTGTTAGGTTAACTCAATTCAATCCCTCAACTTTTTGCACTATTGCGACCAACCATTCTTTATACAGCATGTGTTGGTTGCCGCTAAAATAAGAGGACAATAAGTGTGCAGCTAAAGTGGGCTGAAGCAAAAACCAGCTAGATGGGCTGGGCCAGAAACACGTGCAATTTGTTGGGGAGGGTTATATTCAAATACACATTATTTGAAATTTTTGCTATTATGTAACTACACAAACTGGCAGCCATTGACTGCCAATGCATGCTGAAACATGTATTTCCACATAAGCTGGAAGCAGTTCTTTAATAGTGTAGGCAAAAACAGCTAGGAAATCAGCATTGGACACAAAAATAATTTAATTTCTAATTTTCCTGCCTCCTAAATCGTGCAATTTTTATGCAAGGTCCGAAATTGGCCTAATTGCATATAAACACTCACCAGTAGTGAGTAAAAGGCTTTGAGGAGCCACGTGCGGACCTCAAGAGGTTCACCTGACCTAAGACAGTTTGATTTTCGTCAGTAAATATGAGTGTTTAAGTGCACAAAGAGTGCTTAAAATGTATTGATGCGCACTAGAAAGCAATGCAATAAAAAGGATTACATTGACAACCAAGAGACAGCTCCTCTATCCCACTACTTCTGCAGGTTATATAATAAACAAAATTAGGGCAAAACAAGCAGTTGTACAAACATGAGTTTTCCCCTCTACATTTAAAATACATTTGTAGCATAGAGAACTCACAACCCCATCTCAGACAGCATGCCTATGTGCATGCACTTTGTAGGCATGCACTATTGTATGCACATATTGCAAAAGTGGGTAAAATAAAGTACACCTGTGCATAAAAATTTAATCCCAGTATTGCCTTAAAAATAAGGACTAAAAGGAATTCACAGTTTAGGCATGATTTGTTCTTGCTAACATGGTTGTCTATTTTAGGGCATCTTCCCATTTACTCTACCACTCACCAGTTCCTTATAATTACCACCAATGCACACTGATTTATAAGCTGCACAGAACCCAGATTTTACTTCTGTAGGATGGAGGACTTCATGGAGGGGAAGATTTAAAATGCTGGGGAAGGGTGTGTAGTATATGTGGCACATGACTGGAGAGTTGCGTAACCATTCATTTTCACATTTTCAGCCCTTGCAGCTTAAATCTAATGGCTACTCAAGTCCTCCAGTGCAGAAATCTGGACTACTCTGAGTGAACTCAATTACTGCTAACTTGCTACATGGCTGTGATAACTGCAAAAAAGGGGTTGTCTTAAACTGGATATAAAGTAGTTGTTGGTTTCTCTATAGAAGGGAAAAAATAAATCAATAAATGAATATTAATTCTTATTGTTAAATAAGGACAATACCTAAAATATGTATTTCTATTAATCCCTTTCACAATACATAGACAGGCAGATGAAAAAAAACCTGAAAACACATTTTACAACCATCTCCTATAAGATTGAGTCTTGCCATAGCTAAATAAGTGTTTTCCCATACTAATATATTCCTTGCAAACTGTTCTGGTCTAATACAGTCCCAAGGGATAAAGCGATGTGCTGGAAGAAAGGATGGGAAGAGTGTGGTTCAGCTAGACCGGATCTCTTAAATCAATAGGACTTCATTTCCTCTGTCCCCTACACAGGTCCCTGGAGACTCTGGCATCTTAGGAACTGCCCACTTACATTGTACTGTACAACTGATTCACGTGAGGGTTGTCACTTGTATAGACAGGACAGACTCTTGTAATGTGAATATGCAACCAGACTATAACCATTTAATACCTCTGTTAATTACCAAGGGCTCAGGTTCTGTTACATATATATTTACATATACATATGTTAATCTGTGAACATGTACACACACACATGCTCTAATTCAACAGTGTTCCGGAACTTACAATTACTGGGGACCTTGCACCATAATCATTTCTGAGCGCTGGAGAAGGGAGGAATCTGAGTAAGTGCTAGAAATGACAAACGGCTCCTGATTGGTAGAGTTCTACTTAAAACACCTTCAGTTAATGTGTAAAAACCGTTTAAATACTTTTTGACTGTAAGTTAAGTATTGTAAGATATAATTTTTATGGGATTTGCTTCTTATACAAAATATCAATAAAGCTTATTACTTGGTAGTGTAACAGTTTTGCAAAAAGAGCAACATGGGAACCCATCCTAAATATCATAGGAGCGAAAAAAAGTTCTTGCACCTTGATTCTGATACACTGAGCCCCTGCTTGGTGGGAGACCTATATTATTTTGGAAGAGAGTTGTGATCTATTTAATGAAGGAATTCTTACTTGGTTCGACTGATAAAAGATCTCTACAGTCTGTCCTATTGTATTTAAATGTAGTGGCATTACCCATCTATGAGGTTTCCTGGGTACCCATTGGAACAGGTCAAAAGAAAAGATGATGCTTCATTACTATCAAGAACCAGACACTAACATCCACCTGCTCATCCTATTTTAGGTACATAGCATTTAACCCATTTGCAGGTCACTGCAGTTCACAAAAGGTCATTTACAAAAGTGCAATGCTCCTTCTACAGTTCACATGCCATTTGTATATGTTTTCGTACAAATACACACAATTATAAGCAATTATAAATGTTGTAGTCTGTGTGGATGGAAAACTTTGGATCGTCTGATAAGAGAAGCTGGATGGATTAGGCCATTTATTTCTGAGTGCAGGAATGTGCCAATCTCCCCACAAAATAAGTTGAATTTGACACATCCTTTGAGAAATTGGAAATCAGGCTATGCTTTGAACTTAGCACCTTTTGCACTTTAGTGCATTTCAATCAATGTAATAAAATCATTACAGAAAAGGGACAGTTCCAGTGTCCCCTCACTCTCATGATTCAATTAAGGCATAAGGAGGCTAACCCGAGCAGTATATTAAGAGAAATGACAGAAGTGAGTAGTCAGAAAAATGTATTAGACTTTTCATTCTTCAGTCAAAACCCCTCAAATGTTGGCTCAGACTGATTTTTCAGGGCAAGTTTAGAAAAAGGTGGAATGAAGTTTGTATGAGACAGACATATAGGTCAACTTTTGTAAGTGACTTTTAGGGGCATATTCAATTAGCTTTTAGATTTGCGGTAACGCGCCGGAACAGCCGCGAAACGTAATACACGGTACCGCAATAACGTGGATTTTCGTTCGCAGCCCATAGGGTTGCGAACGAAAATCCGCGTTAATGCGGTACCGTAATACCCGCAAGAACGCGCACTTTTCGCGGCAACGCGCGTTACCGCGAATCCAAAAGCTAATTGAATATGCCCCTTAGTGTACTTTTACATTATACTGAAGTTTGTTAACCTGTAAGAACACAGATAATGTTAATCTTATCTATCTGCATGTCTTGCTTTATCCATAACATACAAATAGGCAAGGTTACAGTAGAAGATAATGAGCAGTATTTATTTAGATATTTTATAACTACACTTGATCGTTAATATTATAAACATCTTCTCATATTCCAAAGCAGAGGTAAGTGTCTGTCACTACTCCATGCTGTTGCTTGGCCAGAGTCCAATCTTTTCTAACAGCTGAGAATTTATCACTGACGATTTATATCCCAGCAAGAGAACCGAGCTTATACCTAAACGATCAGCCTCCGAAGTGGAAAATGTAATTGAAAAGAAATGAACACATCTTTGTGTATTTTTTATTAATCTTAAATCAGCATTGTAGTACAGCTTGCTAGTTAGTAGTCAAGGCCAGAACCATTCCAGATTTTAAGTCTTTCCTTATTTCAGTCCATGTATGTCAGTAATAGTAAACTGAGTTAGCAATGGACTTGCTGCAGACCCTGTGCAAGCTCCTTGTGACCTTGAATAAGTCCATTTGTTTCCCTGTATCCCATGCACCAGAAGTTTTTATAAAACTAAACAGAGCAAGGAGAACTGTGCCGAAAATCCACGCAATCAATACATGCCATTATATGCATTATATGAAAAATAAATACACAACATAGACTGATCCAAAACTTAGTAAATCTAGTAAACAACAAAAGCAATGTGTGCAGCCTGTGTATACCAGCAAAGTGCAGTCAACAGAAACAAGTCTAATCAATATACACCAATACGGCCAACACTGAACTGATATTTTTTCAGTGAACACCCTATTCCCTAGTCAGTGTCAGGAACACAGGAGTGGGGCATCATACACGTGGTATATCGGGTCCAAACTGATATATTTTAAACATCATAATAAAATTTGTATATAGAGCTATATGTTACTGTTGAACAGTTGCATCTATGCATACCCCATGCTGTACACAGGACATTCATCTCCCCTTAAATGAGCCCAAACTTTTTCTTTTGTAATTCAAATATCTATTTTTAATATAAATGTCAGATAAGATCGAGTCTACAATATTAAGGGGTCTATTTATTAATTTTCATTTTTTTTAGCCGACGCTTAATGATGACTTTCATATCTCTTCACTCTGAGTTTTCACAAGAGGTAGAGGCTGGGGAGTTTCAGGAGCATGGTTCAGGTTAGAAAGTATTAAGTAGAATGCTAATGGCATTCAGCAGCACCCAACAAATGAGCTTCTTTGTTGTGTGATTTATATGATCAGTTTGCTGGTCAGAAGGGATGCTCTGATGATAGAAAAGAGTTTGATATCCTGGCAATAGGTGCTGGTCAAGCTGGATAGTGGTATCCCATAAAACTGGCATCAGTTCCCCATCTATTTCCTGGTAGGAGGAGGAGCGAACTGAAGAGATTCGTCTATTGTGCCCGGCGGATCCTTTAAAATTGACCTCAATTTTAGAAATTAAAGTTTATAAAAAATAAAAGTATTTGCAATAGTGAAAATGTGATTTTCTTGTCATAAAAATTCTGTAAAAATGTGAAAACAATTTCCTTGAAGGATAAGGAAGCTGTTCACCTAATTTTTCAGTCTTCTTGGCTAGATGGGAGCATGCAGGCAGAAGGCATTGCATTGGATGCCAGGCACACAGGTGAAACAGCCCCCATAAATTTAATTTCATTGACATTGATTCTCCAGCAACAATTTGCATATCTAACTAGTTTTTTATGTTATTAATATACATTGTGTAAATGCTAGTAAGGTTAATGTACCTAAAGTTAATTTACTCCTCTTCAGTTTCTTTATTTCTGGTTTTGCTACTTTATAGATTTATTTTTTGAAAAGTGTAAAAAACAAACAAATATCGCTGAGGACTTTCAGGAGAAAAAGCTAATAAACACTTTATTACTGTACAAGTGCCCAATCACATACAATGGCACATGCTTATGTTTATAACAATAGCCTAATTGCAAAAAAGCCCTACCAAATACTGTGCTTATTTGGCACTTTCACTATAATCTTATGGGACACTATTGGTAACAGCAGTCAAGCTTATTTCCATAGACCAAGTCAATGAAATGCTGTTGAAACTAAAACAAAATAGCCACAAATCACTGTATATGTGATTACACAATGACCAGAAATACAAATTAATATCTGATCGGCCCATGACTGATCTTCTAGTGCATTCAGTCATCAACCTACAACAACTGGGCCATATAGAAGCCAGACGTCCGGCCATATTGCGGAAATACCAGATGTGTGGGCAAAACCAGATACACATCCCTTAGTCAGCACTCAGGACAAGATCTGCAATGAAAGATGCAGATCACATGGACTCAACATCTTTGTGTTCAGGTTTTTAATGCATAATGTTTGTATGCACACACTTATAATCTACCTCGTCAAATGACCTGCCCTAGGAATCATAGATTGGAGACATTTGTACCAGCAGTCACAATAACAAAGAACAACCATTTTCTAGAAATGGATTATGCAGTAGGCAAACTTGAATATAAAGTCTGTTTTACCCATGAACACCAAAGTTAGGTCTCAACGATGCCTATGACCATCGGGCCCTTCTGGCATTTGCCGATGGCTAGGTGGGCCGGTCCAGCGGGGCAGGATGTCCGTCCTGCGCTGCTCGGCGGACAGTGTCAATGCGATGTGCGACCATGTGATTTTAATCACATGGGACGGCACCTGTCACATGGTGCGCGTCCCATGTGATTACTGGCCGTGCATCACATTGACACTGTCCGCCGAGCAGCGACTGGGGGGGGGGCGGCTGTCACTGTCACTATGTCTCTGACTTGGGGAGGGGGCTGGCTGTCACTGTCATTATGTCTCTGACTTGGGGGGGGCTGGCTGTCACTGTCACTATGTCTCTGACTTGGGGGGGGCTGGCTGTCACTGTCACTATGTCTCTGACTTGGGGGGGGGCTGGCTGTCACTGTCACTGTGTCTCTTACTTGGGGGGGTTGGCTGTCACTATGTCTCTGACTTGGGGGAGGGGGCTGGCTGTCGCTGCGTCTCTTACTGGTGGGGGGCTGGCTGTGTCTCTCACTGGGGGGTGTGTGTGTCTGGCTGGCAATTGTGCGTGTATCAGTACATTGTGTGGAGCCTGGACCTATGTATATATATATATATATATATATATTTATTTATTAGTGTGTGTGTGTGGGGCCATGTATATATTAGTGTGTTTGTACACGCAGTATTTTAATATGATATGTGAGGGAAGGGAAGATCTTAATATAGTGTGGGAGGTAGGCTATTTAATGGTGGAGTGTAAGTGGGGGCTAACTATTTAAGTTGAGGTGAAGGAATCTTTAATTTTATGCTCGGGTGGTTTAGGGCTATCAATTGAATATGGTGCTGATTTTGGGATGGAGGGCTATTTATTAAATGTGAATTTGAATTATTTATTGCTGGCGATGGTTGTGGAAAATGGCTATATTTATTAAACTATAATGCTATTTAATTTATTGCTTAGACTGTTCGCAGGGAGGGAAATATGTTTTGAGTAAATGGGTATATTGTTAATTTAATGTTGGGGCTGGTTGAAGGGAAATAGGTATACTTATTAAATGTGAATATTATTATTGTGGGGACTGGAGGGAGGCCTAATTATAAAACGTGAGTTGGAGTTTTCTAAATCTCATGTACCCCATTTTTTTCAGAACTGGTCATCCAATATTCCAGGATAAAGACAAGAAAGAACTGAGCTAAAGAAACCAGCTGCTACAAGCGGTGAAAGGGAACAAGACAGGTAGGAGAGAGCAGGACAGTCTACCAACTGTCCTGAATCTGGTGGGGCAGTCTTGAATTTGGGTGACTGTCTCACTTAGTCAGGATTTGGTCCGACTGCAAGGACAGTTGGGAGGTATGTCCCACTTCACAACGTACTGCTTATGAAGGCAGAGCTGTGTGCTTCTAACAGTAGTGCACACAGTATTGCCTGTGTATTTGTCTAAAATGATAATCATGTTACATAACTGGGGCCCTGCTGTCTTAAATACCCTGGGCCCCCTGAGCCTTAATGCAGCATGTTAGGGGAAGGGAACTGATAGCTGCTCTCAGTTCCCGGACAGGACACAGCTTGCAGAGGAAGCCGAGGAGCTCCAAGTATCACAAAATTTGGTAATCTCGTGAGACAAAGAGCTTCCCTGCTCACTCTACAGGAAGTTCCCACCCTTATGGATGTCAGCAGCACCAGAAGCATCCCCAGTGGGCTGGGGATGGCGTGATGTGGCTGGGAGGGCGTGATAAATGTAATGTTTTATTATAATATATGTATCAATGCCACATGTTGGCCACACCCAAAACACAATGTGGTCACGCCCTTTTTGGCGCTGCAGCTGCGCGGCGGAACAAGGTTTCTTTTATGCTGGGACTGAGGTGGGCCTGTGTACTTTAAATGCCAGGGCTGATTTTTAGTCCCAGTCCGGCCCTGCCTATGGCCTACTTAGTTTATGATAAAAATTACATGAATCATCTATTTCAGAATGTAGTCTGTTGCTCTCATAGAACAGTGCTCTGACTGCTCAGTCAGAACACATAACGCACTAAGCAAACATGTTTAAAAATATTGCATACAAATATGTTACTGTATTTTTCTTATTGCAGCACTGGTTACTCTACAGACTGCACCATTGTAGTGACAGGCCTTTTTGCTGCTCATCCATCTAATAAATAGTAGAGAGAAGAAGAAAACTTAAAAGAAAACTAAAACAGAATTTTTTTCTACTGACATATCCATTTCATATGGGGGAACACTGCTTCACCATAGGGATATATAGGTAGCTGCCGAGCTGGGCTCTTCACTATCTGCTAGCAATTAGTAACTTAAGAGAGGGTTTGCAGTGTCCCCCATATGACATCAGATAAATGGATTTAACATGAGAACAAAAAATCCTGTTTTCTCTATCATATCATCTCGGGAACCCTGCTTCATCATAGGGATATTCTGCTATGTTGCACTATCCAAGAAGCACTTCCTGATCTGGTGGAATGACCAAAAATATTGCTCGTAGGCCTGGTGAATTGTCAATCTTATCCATCTGGCACTGGTCTGCTTAGTTCCTGGCCAACCCATATTCCGGGCGTCAAACCGGACTAGAAGAGAATCTGTCTTCCGAACTCCAGCAGTTTTGGATACATATATCCTAAGCGATCTGGCATCCAGGACACAACAAGAATTAGGATTATCTACCAAACCTTCTTGATGGAAGGAAGGAAGGAGTAATAATTTCTTGGTTAATATGAAACCATGAGACCACCTTCTGCCGGAAAGATGGGACAGTTTGGTAGCACTGCTCTATCCTTATCAAAGATTAGAAAAGGAAACTTACATGACAGGGCCCCCACAGCTCTGAGACCCTTCTTACTGAAGAAATAGCAAGGACAAACAAAACGTCTTCCAGGTAACATACTCAAAAGCCCATGAAGTCTAAGAAACCCCTGTAAAAAGGTCAACACCTCTGGAATATCAGCAAACTTGTTCTGAAAGAAGATAGATGGAGCAGATACCTAGTCTTAGCCCTGCTCCATAGAACTGATCACCGACCTGAGAGATTCCATTTTGAACCTGGATACCCGAACGCAGGCATTTAAAAGACTTTAGATTTAAAATTGTCTGAGATGTCTTGTCTTGCGTCTGCACCAGAAACAGATTGGAATAAAACCCATGTTTCTCCTGATCATCTAGAAACCCTTGAAACATCTCCTTGATACCCCTTAAGAGGGGTAGCAGCCTGGCCTGTACCCAGAGATCCCCTGTAGCGGCTTACCATTTCAAGATTTCCCACCACGCAATGGGTGCCAGGGCTCAAACAACTCTTTCTCCACATCCCCGTTTGTAGGCCTAAAGAAGCAAAGGGCCCTTGCGAGTTGACTCTGAAAACCGAATCCCAGCCAGCGCTTGCCCATCCTCTCACCAACGAAAGCAATGCCAGCCCCAGGACATTGACAGGGGAGCGAGGGAGGCAGGACAAAGGAAAAGAGGGGGAGGGGGGGAAAACCTCAGACTTTGCGAGGTAAGTACCCAACTTCCTGCACTTAGAAAAAATCTGCTGAAATGGGCACTGATTTGTAACATTAGGACATGGTCAATGACATACAAACATCTATATGAGCACTGATAATAAAAGTAGAATATACAATAATGTAATCAGGACCTATGTTTGTAGAAGAGAGGAGAATTAATTAAGGACTATAATTTACTGAACATTTCCCTAAAATAGACCCCACACAGAACAAATGTTTTCCCTTACTAATATATATTGCCCACTGTTATACAGTACTACAAGGCATGGCATGCTGGGACTTCATCATCATCACTATTTATTTATATAGCGCCACTAATTCCGCAGCGCCTTACAGAGAACTCATCACATCCGTGAATGGAGACCCACCAGTTGGCTAAATGCATTTTAAACTTTGTATAAAATGCACTGCTTACTTAACTACCTGCTTTAAAAAAATACATGTACAGACATTTATTTATATAGCGCCACTAATTCCGCAGCGCCTTACAGAGAACTCATCACATCCGTGAATGGAGACCCACCAGTTGGCTAAATGCATTTTAAACTTTGTATAAAATGCACTGCTTACTTAACTACCTGCTTTAAAAAAATACATGTACAATGTCTTGGAGTCTCTGCATTACACAGACTCCAAGATGGATGAACTACAAGCAATTAACAATAGGAAAAACAAGAAAAAATAATAGACATTTGATTAAAGCAAAGTATCACTATATAAGGGGGAATACATCAATTATTGCTATAGGCTTTGTAATCACATTCTTTCTGACTAAAGTGTTTTGACTTTGACAGGATAGTAGCGTAATAGGACAATGTGATTACTGCATCTCACTCAAACCACTTCATAAACCTTTCTCCAAAGCATTATTTGTAGCCCATTACTTTATATTACTATGGCTACTATCACTGAAAGAGTATTTTAGGACTTTACTACCCTTCTTATAGCATTACCTTATGTTTATCCACATTAAAAGTGACTGTCTCACATTATATACACTGATTCTTGCTTGTACCTTGCTCTGTAGAAATACAATATCTACAATCTACAATACTTCAGTCAAACCACACATGTCGAATAGAAGTGAAGATGCACAGCAAAGGCTTGTAAAGTTAAAACTACCCTAGACTGGCAACTCCAAGACAGGCCAATAAGGAATTTCTCTGAAATGATCTGTAAAGCAATCTGGCATATGATGTGTTAACAACTTGTATTTATCTCATCTACTGGTACAACAGTACCACTAACAGCAAATGTGGTATTGTTGTGGGGCTTAGTATTCAGCAAAGCCCTTGCCACCAACTGTCTGACCAAAAATACTACATAAAGTACAACAAATAAAATGAGACGAAAGTATGAAGTGACAGTTTAGCAGTGGGAGAAAAAGAAATCACAAACTTGTAGATGGAGTGTGCAGGCTGCCGGGATTCTGAAGATTTGAAGCATATAGACAAGATATAGAAGATAGGATAAAGGTTTTGTGTCTCCTGCAGAAATGTACTGGTCCCCTGCTGTCAGCCTCTGCTCAGCTGTGGCCCAGTATAATCTTACAAAGGAAAATTGCACTTCATTTAGAAGGGGGTTTGACAGGGCAGAGATGGCTACAATACAGCAGCTGAGCATCTGTGTGGCAGGATCCGTCCTGCAAAGGAAGGTATCAGGTTTCTGGTCCCACAGCATCATTTATGGCCCCAGAGATCTTGTGAGACAGATGGACCATCACCCATTCATTTGTTCTTTATAGCACAGACACAAACTCCCCCACCCTCTTTACTACCTCTGTGCCCTCCACCCCCTCTCCTTTCTTCGTAAGGAATTAAACAAAGAGGATACACTGACAGTTGATACTTACATTGCTGCATGAAGCTGGTTTCCATGTTGTGTCTTTAAAGATGCTAAGAAAGAGATAGGACTGGATATGAACCAGCGAGTAAAGATGCAGTGAGATGTAATGGGGTTTGGAAAATGAAATTGTAGGGAATGGGGAGATGCCACCCACACAATCCTGCAGCCCACTGCAAAGAGAGCCCAGGGCTCTTCTGACGTCACAGGAGATTCATGAATGGAGAGGGATGAGCTGCTTTAGGATTCAGCACGGAGCCTGCAGTGACGTCCACGATGAGCTGAGCTGGAAGGGGGAGCAAAATGCAACCAATAATCAACACTGCACATGCAGTCAGCCCTCCCTGGGACAATCAACGAATAATAACAGTTCACCAATCACAACCACTAATCATGTACCTTGTATCTGGAAAAAGGGCATCTAGTTGAGACATAGAAAATCCTAAAATCATCTCCTTTGTATGTGTGTGTACATATATTATATATATATACACACACATATATATATATATATATATATATATATACACACATACATACACACGTGAATATATATATACTTAAGTACACACATATACACACACACATACATAGTATGTTTATATACAGACACACACATACTGTATATGTATAATGTATAGATATTGACAAATCTTGCCACTCAGACTGCAATCATTATTAAGAAATGTTGACATTTTAGAAGAAAAAAAATGTTAAGCTTTTGGTGGACAAGTAAATCCTGGTCATTTTCTCGTCCTAATAGCCAAATAAAATGTATTCATTCCATTATCATTCACTCTTTTTATAATGCCAGCATAAGACCAGTTTAAAAACATACAAGTATATATACATTGTCAGCAAATTCCTTGCTAATGTCAGAAACAATGCAGATTTCTGTTTTATAGAAGTGTTAAGATATACAGACAGAATAGATGTCTTCAGAAACTAAAACAAGGTGTAGTTTCCTCTGTTACTCTTGTTTGATATCTTCCCATATTGATTGTCAAAGCAGGAGACAGCTGCTTTGCTTTACTGAAAACAATTTGCAGCAATTCATACTGTGATCTATGTACAGTACAACAGAATATTTCAGCTCATTAAATGTGGGATAGCAGTGAAAAATGTATATCATATGAAGATAATGAATTCAGACTTCCATTTTGTGTTTAATTCCCAATTAAAACACTACAATAAGGCAAAGAGTGACAGAGTAACACATAGGTATTTCACACTGACCCTCATAGATTATACACAAATATAAATAGGTTAACACACAATCATATACTACTTATGTATAGGTGGGATTGCCATGTTTAAGATGAGCATGCGATCTACTATACACTCACATAAAAATGATACGAGTGGATGTGGTAATATCGGTACCCCAATGCAGCACTGTTGTCACTTATATTATATAAGACCCAGAGTACAAGCTTCCAAGATAGCAGGGATTTACGGATGGATGGATAACATATGTACACAGCTCCTGTATGTTTACCTCTACATGTTCAGGCAACACACACCAAACTCTACCACAGCAACCTATAGCATCTAAATGCAACTCTAGAAAGTAACAATGATTGTGTGGGGGTTATTATTCCAGACATTAGCATCACCACTAATATAAATTTTGCAAAAAAGAAAAAGGATTATTCAACTTACATCAGTTGAACTACAATGTAACACAATATGCATATAAACAGAAAATTGCATTAAATATATATACACACATATCTATATACATATATAATACCATACATATACATAAACACTCCCAGTATATATACACAAACAGTATATATACACTAGAGATGGGTGGGCTTGGTTTCCTTGAAACCGAACCCACCCGAACTTTGGGGTTCCGAGTACTGAGCCGAGTTGGCTCGGTACTCTCGTGTCTGTTCGGATTCCAAAACGAGGCAAAACTTCATTGTGATGTCGTTGGATCCCGCGAGTTTTGGAATCAATAAATACCCGCTTCCATGGCGATCTAGCGCCATTTGAGAGAGGGACAGAGAAGGGTTAGGTCACAGTATAGAGCAGGAATAGAGCAGTATAGAGCAGGCATTTTTCTGAATTTGCACTACAAAGTGTTTGGGGTCTCATATACCCCCTTCTAAAAAAGCTGTATTTTCTGAGTGCTGAAATCCTAATATAGCACTGTATTTGGAAACCCATGTACAAACTTGCTTTGCAATACCTAAGCTCCCCACCCTTCAGTGTGTATTCAGAAAGAGTTTTCAGCACAGCCGGAAACCTTGTCGGTGATTGGCGTAGGAGGTTATTTCCTAAAAATGTGGAAAAGATGATGTTCATCAAAATAAACTACATCTTCCACAAGGAAGGCCTTTACCGGCAAATGCATCCAAGTACTGACACTTCTCTAATGGCGGATTCCAGCGGAAATGAATTAATAGTCTGTGATGATGATGATGTACACACTGATGAAGGTGAGGATGATGCTGTAGATGATGACAACAGCATCTTGACAGTGTAGAATTCATTTCACAGCACTGTTGGTCTAACATGCCTTTAGGGCATTGATAGCTGGTTTAGTGGGGGCCCAAACAAACCAAGCACTTCAGCCACAAAAGTGGCAGCCCTTGTCGCTGAAGTGTTTGGTTTGTTAAAGTGTGCATGTCCTTTGTAAGATCCAACATATGGGTGGGTGGGACCATTAATCGTTCCTGGACCATTAATCTTTCCTGGCACTGATGTGTGTTTCTGCCATTACTCTAACAAGCCCATTGTTAGCTCGTTTAGGAAGGGCCTAGCAGTGATTAAACTGTATTTTTCTGAATTTGCACTAATAAGTGTAGGGTCTAATATATACACCCTTACAGAAGAGCTCATTTGGTCATTTTTATTAATCTACAAGTCTTTGCAGGCTTTTTTTCTTCATTTGCACTAATAAGTGTAGGGTCTAATATACACCCAAAGACGAGTGCTCCATTTCTAACAGTCAATGATGAAGAGGAAGACAAGCAGGCTTGTCTGTAGAATTTGCAGGCAAATTCAACAGTGTTACATTGAATAAACAGACACATAGGGGGAGAAGGAGAAGAGGGAGACAGAAAATTAATCATCTTCCTCTTACTCACGACTTATAATAGTGTTTTAGTCTCTTAGTAGGCTGTGGATCAGCCTGCGACAGTCCTGGATGGTCATCTTCTCCCTTTTCAAGATGAGTCGATTCCTGGCAAGCCAAATAGCGTCCTTAAAGCAGTTCATTAGGCTCAAGGCTTCCTGGATTGTACCAATGATGTGAGTCCCAGGAAATAATCCATATAATACCAAATGGTATGAAAGGCAAGTTCTGGGCACACTGTCCTTATGTTCATGTTCCAAGGCATCCAACAGTGCCTGTGCAGTGGGGCAGTCCCAAAAACAATGCTGTGCTGTTTCCCTTCTGGTGATGCAGAAGGGGCTGTGGACATATCGGCACAGGTTCCGGGAGTGCGTGAATGTCCTGAGAGGCTGACATCCCTGGATAGCCATCCATGCAATGTCTTTGTGTCTAGTAGTCAGCCTCTTAGAGGCCACATTCTCCCACACATGTTTTGTTGTGTTTTAAATCAGCACTTTACATGAAAGGTACCTAACTAGATTATAATTTTGTGGGAATTGGTGCTGATTCGAAGCTCACTGATGAACTGGCTTTTTGCTATGAATTTCAATGGCTCTTTTTAGTGCATTGTCTGGCACCCTGGATTGGTGTGTTTCTAATAAAAACAACGTATCCCGGGGGGTCAGCGCTCGTTGCCATGAATTAGTTGTATAATTACCTCAGTTACCCAAGAAACAGGTGGAGCGAACGTTGCCATGTATTAGCTGTAGAATTACCTCACTTGTCCAAGAAACAGGTGGAGAGATCAAATGAACCATAACTGGTTTCATGATCCAAGGACAATTCCATCTTGCACCACTTTTCTTTTCTGCCACTGCTGTGTGCCAATGTGTCCTAGATGTGGTATTAACTGCCGTGTGTTTGAGTCATTGCTCTGTCGCTTACCATCCAGCCAGATTGCTGCAGTATTTGGCTGAAAGTGTATGAAAAGCATATTGTGACCTGTGAGATGGTAAAAAATGAATGGAAATCACTGGAATTTAGTGTTAGTGAGGTTAATAATAATGTAGGTACAAAATAATACCTGAATTATGTGATTTTAGCCCAAAAAATGGAATTTTGTAAAAAATGGCTAAACAAAACACGCAAGGGCGGTTTGGCCAAAACCAAACCTGAAGGAAATCCAGATCCAGAACTAAAACCAAAACACGGAGTTCAGGGAGCATCTCTAATATACACACACACACACACACAGTGTACACCGATCAGCCACAACATTCTGCTGAAAAAAGCCACTACCGTAGACCGCTCAGAGCGGCAATGCTGACCTCTGTCCACCGCTAAAAGCACCTACAATGGGCATGTGAGCACCAGAACTGGACCCTGGAGCAATAGAAGTAGGAGGCCTGGTCTGTTGAATCTCATTTTCTTTAACATCATGTGTAAGGCTGGGTGTGTGCGAGTTGTTTACTTTGTGAGAGATGATACCAGAATGCACTAGGGAAGAGGAAAAGTCGGGGGAGGCAGTGTGATGCTATGGGCAATATTCTTCTGGGAAACTTTGGGTTCTGGCATTCATGTGGATGTTGGTTTGCAAATACCACCTGCCTAAACCTTGTTGGAGACTAATTACACCCCTTCATGGTAATGGTATTTCCTGATGGTAGTGGCCCCTTTCAGTAGGATAATGCGCACTGCAAAAACTGACAGAATGGTTTGAGGAACATGAAGAGTTGGCTTGGCCTTTATATTATCTAGATCTCAATCCGATCGACCATCTGTGGGATGTGCTGAAAAAACATGTCCGAGCCATGGATCACCCATACCTCCTGACGAAGTCCTTGTGATGAAACGCGTAGAGGTGACGGTGGATACATTTAAGAGCTATACTGAGCTGATGCCTGCCGTTTTAATGTCCAATGCCTGAAAACTTTTATATTCTGGTACGTGCATTTTATTGTTTTGAATAAAACATTTTACTTGGTTAATACACCATGGAAGCGCCCCTGTCTGTTTGATATTGTAGAATATATATATATATATATATATATACACACACACACACACACACACACACACATATATATAAACACACAAATAGTAGATGCACACATATACACAGAATAAATGTCTTGAAAAACTACAATAAAGTGTAGGTTCCTGTTACTCTTGTTTGATATCTTCCCACATTTTTTGTCAAGCAGGAGACAGCTGCTTTGCTTTACTAAAAACAATATACAGCTATTCATACTGTGATCTATGTGCAGTACAACAGAATAGTTCATTAAATGTGGGATACATTGGCATTCCTTGGACCACTTTAGCTTCTAATCACTGCTTACCGGGAACACCCCACAAGACTTGCCATTTTTGGAGATGCTCTGACCCAGTCGTCTAGCCATCAGAATATGGCCCTTGTCAAGGTCGCTCGGATCCTTACGCCTGCCCATTTATCCTTCTTCCAACACATCAACTGAATGTTTATTTGCTGCCTAATATCTCCCACCGATTGACAGATGTCATTGTAAAGAGATAATCAATGTTATTCACTGTTAATCAATGTTATTCACTACACTAGTCAGTGGTTTTAATATTGTGGGGGAATGGGTATATAATATACCCACACACATTTTATATATATATATATATATATATATATATATATATATATATATATATATATAATGCTATAAAAGGTTAATTAGGGAAATAAATAACCCGAGGGCTCAAGCATAACAGCTACACCTTAGACCACCTTCTAGTGCCAATCACGCCTCTCTAATATGATGGAGTAGAAATGAAGAAGCTGTTAAGCTGTTTTTAAGCTGTTAAGATAAAACTTATATGGACATTTACACTTTGAATAAGACACAGGAACCATGGTTCTTTGGCAGTGACCTGGTCATCAACTTACAGCAGTAGCTGAGACATTCTACCACACACTACACATCAACTGTCAGGTACCAAACACATCTTAAAATACTATACAAGAGCAAGTCACAGGGTTAACTATGATAAATTAGAAAGCACATTAGATTAAAAACAATTAAAAAGAGAAATTTCACTGGGCTCCTGAGGGCTAATGCCTGTCTTTTCTTTGCAGGGTTTTTCAACTTTATGCCATGTAACCCCTTATTATAGTAAATATTTTCTAATACCCCTTTCACACTGCCGCAAAAGCCCAGGTTTTTGCCGGGGCAACCGACGACGACCCGGGTCATGGCTTAGTGTGATATGGGGCCAGTGTAAAATCCCGGAACTTTTGGAGGGTTATTCCTGTGTCAGTCCCGGGTCACTTGCAGTGTGAATGGTGCGACCCATATTTTACAACCGGGGTCAAACAATCATTTCAATGCTGCAGATAAGTCAGATAGCAGAAATCATGTCACACTGGCTGGATGATGAGGTGAGAGAGCTGTTGGCTGTTAGAAGAGAGGAAGAGATCAAGAAACAGATAACAGGCACTGTTAAGGATGCAACAGTGTACAATAATATTGCGAAAATTCTAACTCAACATGGGATAAAACGCAGCCAGCAGCAGGTGGTCAATAGACTGAAATCACTGTGAAAACAATACTCCAAAGTCCATGACCACAACGGGAGAAAGAGTGGTGGCATGGAATGGCAAATCTATGAGCAATGCAATGTAGTGTATGGGAACTCTGCCCTGGCAAATCCAATTGCATTGTCATCATGCTTAAAGTCCTACACCAGAAAGCAGTAACTCAAGCATGCCCTCACTGCTCATTAGCGATCATTCGGTTGAAGAACATGCCGAATTGCAGTGTTCAAACACAACGGAAGACAGCATCATGTCAGCTGAAAAAAAGCCAGACTCGCAACTTTTGCCAGCTGCACAGGCTTCAGCACACATGCAAGAGACAGAGCCGTTGGCAGTGGCACAACCTTCAACATCAACGCAGAGTCCAATGTTACTTTCAACCAGTAAGTTTATTAATGTTAAAATTTGTAAAGTAATAATGCAATAAATATATGAAAGTTTAAAATTACTAAACTAAAAACTAGAGATGTTCACTAACCACGTGTTCTGGTTTTGGTTTTGGATCTGGATTAACTTCGGGTTTTGGCAAAACCACCATTGTCTGTTTTGGTTTTGGATCTGGATTTTTTAGAAAAATAGCTAAAATATGCTAAAATCACATAATTTTGCTCGTTTTTTGTTCCTACATTATTATTAACCTCAATAACAATAATTTCAAATCATTTGCAGTCAATTTTGACTACCTCACAGGTCACAATATTATTTTCATACACTTTCAAACAAAGACTGCAGCAGTTCTTGCCAGTGATAAGAAGGCCATTGTCATGCCTAGGCATAAGACCAAAAAATCCACCTCTTATGTGTGGAATTATTTTTACCCAAATTCTGACAACAGTTGTCTAGTCATTTCTAGCATTGTAAAGCCACAGTCAGTAGAGGTAGGGACCTTAACCATCTAGAAACCTCATCCATGTTATGCCATTTGAAGCAAGTTCATGGAAAGCTCTTGGGAAAATCAGAAACTTATGCTAAAAAAATAACAAGCAGTCCAGCATCAGCTACCTTCCTTCTCTCATCTAGATCCCAGCACCTGCAATCTACACCCCCAACAACTTCATCATCAATATCCTCACAAGTGATCGGAGTTAGTCCTGCATCCAAGTTGCTAATTCAAGATGACTCCTCCCCTATCCAGGATTCGTCAGGAGAATCCTTGATCGTTAGGGGCACTGCTGCTGGGGGTGCATCTTCAACCCAGAAGCAGACCAAGAAGAAGACTACTAGTAGTTTACAACAATTGACTGTTAAACAATCCTTAGCAAGTATGAAAGCTGTCACCCAGTGGATCACAGACGTCATGGCGACTATGCTAGTATTAGATCTGCGTCCAATATCCACTATTAATGCAGCTGGTTTTAGAAAACTACTTGAGGTCTTGTGTCCCCGTTACCAAGTTCCATCACAACACCATTTTACTACAAAACCTATTCCTCACCTCTACAAGGTTCGTAAAAATGTAATTATTGGGCTACAAAATGCCATTCTACCCACTGTACAAATAACCACAAATATGTGGAGAAGCGGAACTGGGCAAACTAAAGATTATATGACTGTGACAGCCCACTGGGTTGGTGATTCGCCTTCAAGAGCAGGAACAGCAGCACAATGTACCCAAGTATGTCACAGTTGTCAGAGGCAGGCTACTCTGTGTATGATCTGCTTCACTAAGAGGCATATTATTATTATTATTATTATTATTATTATTATTATTATTATCGTAGATTTGTAAGGCACCACAATACTCCACAGTGCTGTACAGTAGGGAAGACAAGGACATACATAAAACAAGACATACGTAAAACAAGAACAGAAAAGGTGGACAAAATGAATGGAGACATGAAAACAAAAGGTATGTAGGACCATGCTCATTAGAGGGCTTACATTCTAAAGGGAAGAGGGCACGGCTGAAACAAGAGGAGCGAGCGTGGCCCAGAGTGGAGATTGGGATAGTTGTGAGGGTGCATTAGTGTGAATAGTATTATCGAGGATAAGGTCACCTCTAAAAAAGAGATGGGTTTTCAAAGAGCATCTAAAGATTTGAAGGCTATGGGAAAGTCTGATTGAGCGTGGAAGAGAATTCCATAATTGGGGAGCAGCACAAGATAAGTCTTGAAGGCAGGAGTGAGAGGTGGTTATCAGAGATGAGACAAGGCACAGATTAGAGGTAAAACTGCTGACAACCTATTTGAAAAACTAAAGGATGTCATTGCAACATGGCTTATCCTGCTTGGACTCTCCTGAGGATATGTGATTTCTGATAACGCCACAAATATTGTTAGAGCATTACAGCGGGGGGGGGGGGGGGGGAATTCCATCACATTCCCTGTTTTGCTCACACAATCAACTTGGTGGTACAGAACTTTTTAAAAAATGACAATGACATGCAGGCTGTGTCCCAAAATATTTAGGGTCATTTTCGGGAGTCTGCAACAGCATGTATGAGAATGCAGCAGCTACAAAAAGAATAGAATTTAGGCGGAATGTACTTTAGTCCAGAGCAGTAGAGAATTCTTTCCATGTTGTGCAAGGTGCAGAAACCACTCAAAGTAGTCACCTGTGAAGAGAGACACTGTTAGCTTGAGTCAAGTGATTCCCCTAATTAAACTTTTTGAAAAGCAGCAAGAGAAATTGAAGGAGAAAATTAAACAAAGCAATTCCGATAATTATGTTGGATTTGTAGATTAAGTACTTTTCTCGTTTCACCAGGATCCAAGAGTTATCAACATCTTGAAATCGGATCATTAGCTTTTAGTAACTGTGTTGATCCTAAGTTTAAGATTTATTTCTTTCCTTTCTTTTCAACTGACCCAGATCTCAAGAGATGCAATGAGCTCCTGGTCAGCAAGCTGACAGCTCAAGTGGTACATGACACAATGACATCTCCTCCTTCAGTTTCTCTGGAAATTGCTGCTAGGAAAAAACTTAGCTTTCCCAAGACACCCAGTGGTGATGCAGATGAGTCTGCACAACATTTTGGCATTTGGTCTGGTCTAAAAGAATTGGCCATAAATCGTGACAGCTTTTCCATAAAATGAACTAGAAATTCCATGAAGTAGGCCATTACCACCAATTACATCAAAGTACAAAGACTTCTGTGATGGTGGATTCCAGCGAGGATGAATTAGTATTGTTTGAGGATGATGTACATACTGATGAGGGTGAATATGATGACAGTGTAGATTGCAGGTGCTGAGAGAAGGGAGCTAACTGATGCTGGTATGCTTGGTAATATTTTGGGTAGAATGGCATGTTGGCAATTTTATGTTTTTCTACAGTAAACTTTCACCTTTATTAGAGAGGTGTTTTTTTCTTTAAAAAGGTACAAGCCTTTTATTTACATTTTTGTTTCCCTGACTTAAAACCACTATGCATTTGAACATAGACTTTAGCACATGAGGTAGAGGGATTAGTATCATCATGACTGAGGCTGGAGATTGACAAGAACAATGTCACCCCTCCGTTCTCTGTATGATCTATGGCACACAGAGCCGTAACTTAGAATTCTAGCGCCTGAGGCGAGAAAGACAAATGCCGCCCCCCCAGCCCTCAATTTTAACCAAATGAACCTAAAGTATTCTTAAATTGCGCTCCCCTTCAGCGTTGCGCCCTGGGCGGTCGTCCCTGTCGCACAGCCCTAGTTACGGCCCTGATGGCACAGTAGAATGTCACTGGAGACTTTTAAGAACACTGACAGCCCTATTATTACAATTTCTGTTTCAGCACTGAAGCCTGCAACCTCTCCTGTTTCTGAGTGAGATATGGTACAGTAAAATGTAACTGCAGATTTAGACCAAGACTGCCAGCCCTATTACTTCTATTTCAGCAATGACAATTAGCAATGGAGCAATGGAGCTCTCCTTTTTTGTGCAACCTATATAACACCATACACTTTGACTGCAAATTCAGAAGACCAAGGGGTAAATGTATCAAAGTCCGGTTTTTTCATCTCGCGGGAGATCGGCGTCTTTGCAGCTAAAATTTAAAGGGGCGATGGCTTGTAAAGGCAAGTTTGCCATTTACCCCCAAGCCTGCCAGCCCTAATACTTCTATTTCAACAATGACAATTAGCAATGGAGCAATAGAGTTCTACTCTTTGTGTGTAACCTATATAACAGCATAAACTTTGACTGCAAATTCAGAAGACCAAGCCTGTCAGTCCTAGTATTTGTATTTCAGCAATGACGATTAGCAATGGACCTCTCCCCTTTGTGTGTAACCTATATAACACCGTACACTTTGACTGCAAATTCAGAAGACCAAGCCTGCTAGCCCTAGTATTTGTATTTCAGCAATGACAATTAACAATGGAGCAATGTAGCTCTCCTCTTTGTGTTCTACCTATATAACACAGCACAATGTGACTGCAGATTTACACCAAGCCTGCCAGCCCTAGTATTTGTATTTCAGCAATGATAATTAGCAAAGGAGCAATGGAGCTCTCCTCTTTGTGTGTAACCTATATAACACTGTACAATGTGACTGCAAATTCAGAAGACCAAGCCTGCCAGCCATATTATTAAGCTCCTCTTGTGATGACTTACACTTTATTTCCAGGGCAGACCCCTGTTCAGTATGAACGAGGGTGACCAGGGAAATTCCCGGGTCCAAGGTGCAGTGTGAATGGGGTCTCTGAGTTGGGATGCTCTGTGACTCGGCAAAAACCCGGGTTGAAAAACCTGAAATATTGCAGGGGCGGCAATCTGAAAGTGGTATAAGTAGATGTACACAAAGAACTCTACTTATACCACTTTCATACTGCTGCCCCGGCAATATCCCGGTTTATTAACCGGGGATATTGCCGGGGCACAGGGCAGTAAAGATAACAAGATTCCCGGGTCGGGCGGGTTCATACTGGACCTGCTTGACCCGGGTTTTAGAAAAAAAAAAGTGTTAAAAAAGATTTTAATTAAAAAAAAACACATAAGAAATGTTTACTTAACTTATTTTCAGCCAGCGGTGTCTCCGGTGCGTTGCCGGCTGTCAGGGGGACCTCTGGGTACTAAAATGACGTCATTTCTAGTAAATGACGTCATTTTAGTACCCAGCGGTCCCCCTGACAGCCGGCAACGCACCGGAGACACCGCTGGCTGAAAATAAGTTAAGTAACGATTTCTTATGTATTTTATTTTTATTAAAATCTTTTTTTTTTACTGCACAATTTTTTTTTTTTTTACAGTATGGATGGTGAGACCCGGGAATTACACGGGTTGCACCATTCATACTGCAGGCGAGCGGGGTCCAACACAGGAATTACCCCTCGCAAAATCCCGGATCTAAGTCCCGGGATTTTAGACCCGGGATTTTGTGGTTGGACTATTCATACTGCACCAAGACCCGGGTTTTTCAGCGTGCCTCTGCAAAAACCCGGGTTTTTGGTGCAGTATGAATGGGGTATAAGTGTAAATTTCCATCAAGCAGCTTCAAATATCTTTAAAAAGTCTATTGTTCTGTAAGTAACTTACTTTTCTGCCCATACTATAACCTGTTAGCTTTAAAAGGTGGAATCCCTCCTGACTTCATCTGAAGTACTCCTTGGGGTTACCATATTTTTAGAAACCCTGCTTCAGATAAACAAAGAAATTAATCAATAACCATGCATCTCAAATTAGGTGATGAATGGTTCTGTTTCAAAACATGTCTAGTGACAGGTTTATTAGACATCTTTTTTTCTCAAAGGCTGTCTAAATAAACAGCATATACTGTATATATGTGCACATATACACACTTACATAAAATATAAATCCAGTTTGAACAGTGAATTGCTAGGGGCTCATGGTGACAGTAGGATTAGATGGAAGTGCATTAGGGCCTATGCATTTCCTTTGCACAAGAATAAGGAAATGCATTAGTAGACAGAGGTTATTCAACAAAATAATACGAGTGAAATTTAATTCATTGCATCGCAGAAGATAGGAGGGAGGACTGGGGTTTAAATTAAATTCAGCACAAAGTATACACACAGACTACAGTATGGTAAGACACTGGAGTAAATGCAGAGTATAACACTAGACTTTCAGAGCTAGTTCAAGCACCAATCGTTTGTGCACATATCACTATGAATTAATACTTCCTCATAATATATATATATATATATATATATATATATACACACAAACATATATATATATGGAGAGGTAAAGATATATATACATACACATATACATACACACACACACACACACACAGGGCCGCCTTCAGCAATCATGGGGCCCAGTACGGGCCCCCCGTGTCCCCCGGGCACCCCCATGAGACGCCCCCCCCCCATGAGCAACAGCAACACAGACTTACCTGGGGCACCGCTGGTCTCCACTACTCTGTCTTCAGCCTGGCTGTCACCATGACAGCCAGGCACCAGGATGCGATCGCAGGGGTGGAGGATTCATTCCCCCTGCGATCATGTGATCTGCCTGTGACAGCCAGATCACATGATCGCAGGGGGAAAGAATCCTCCACCCCTGCGATTGCATCCTAGTGCCTGGCTGTCACGGTGACAGCCAGGCTGAAGACAGAGTAGTGGAGACCAGCGGGGCCCCAGGTAAGTCTGTGCTACGCTGTTGTATCGAGCCCCCTGGTGAGCCCGGGCCCGGTACAACAGTACCCCCCGTGCCCCCCTGATGGCGGCCCTGCACACACACATACACACACGGTTAGTGGAATAGGTGCCATCTCCTGGGGTAGATGGTAGTGTACAGCAGCGGAGAAGACACACAAGTGCATGGTTTTGGTCCAACTGGCCTCAACCTTTACCCATCTCCAGTCTCCTACAACTCCACACAGCAGCTTCATCTATACATGAGACAGGCAGGAAATACACTTGTCAAACTGATTTAAATTAATACTATTCAGTAGAATTCTTGCATTCACTGGTAGTTAACAATGTCAACTCTGTAAAGTTATGCTACTAAATCTTGGCAAGTTTGCATTTTAGGATGTTATACTGTTAGTTTCTTCAGTGTTGCAATGCTAAAAGCAGAACTGTTCCCGACAAGTAACCAACAAAAGAGCAATGGCACTCCGGAGACACTCTTGTGCCTCCATTTATATTCACTAGGGAAGTGTGTCCATTAGACAGAAATGAAGAGAAAATCACGTGGGTGAGTGATTAGAGTGTTAGTCAGTCAGAGGGTATGGGATGTTATGGTAGCCAATAGGACATGGGTGGGGGTGTAGTTAGGGTTTATATATAGGGCAGTGTTCCAGCAGATCTGTCTTGCTGCTTCCTGATTCGTGAGAGTCAGGCTGAGTAGTGCTCCTCGAGCTTTGCAGTGTTTTGTTGTGTATAATTGGTACTTTTCTGCTTGTCTTGGTTCTTTTCTAGGTTTTCTATCCCTGTTTTTCTGTTTCCCTTATTTCTTCCCTCCTTTATTTTCTGCTGCTTTTCCTTGTTCCCAACCCCCCTCCCCCTTCCCTATTTTCTCTTTCTGGTTCAGCATGGGGCCCGTGTCTCTGTATCCCCCCCTTTTTATTTTTCTCCTACCTGGTTAGTCTTTTCAGCTGCAATGTCCCGTCCTAGCCGAGTGCGTAGTGCGCCGGCTAGGTTCAGAGATGAAGTCCCGGCGGTGAGGTCTGTCCCGGCCACCCCCTCCTCCCATGTGGTTTCCGAGCGGTCCCCCGGTAATAGCGGTGTGCACGCTAGGGGGACCCGCAGCGCCTCCCCTTCCATGGTGTCCCGGGCCAGGGCAGGATCCAGAGGGCGGTGGGCATGGAGCTCCGCCGTCGGATCACCTGAGGTAGCACCGGTGGAGGTAGTGTGAGTCCAGTCTCCAGTGGGGGGGGCGAGCAGTGAGCAACAGCAAGGGGACGGGCGGGGGCCCCCCTCTTCTCTCCCTGCAGCACAGCCTTCCTCTCAGGTCCCGGCGGGCGGGGGTATTTTTAGGGGTTGAGAGACGTCGGAGGTGGTAGCAGCACAGATGGCTCCTCCAGCAGGCAGGGGTCAGGGGTCAGCATCCTCATATAGAGGTTCGGGGCCGGTCATCTGGGACCCCCTGGTCCCGGAAGATGGGCTTGTTCTCCCCCATGGTAGAGTTCTCTCTGGGGGGAGGGGAGCTAGTTTGATAGGGTTTAGTAGTTTTTTCCCTACTCCTGGTGTAAGCGGCTTTAGCGGTAGTGGTGATGCTGTAGGCATGAGGAGTTCATAGCAGGGTGACCCTGCAATGCCTCCAGCAGTAAGTGGGGTAAGTATTGACCTGGCACTCACTGTTGGCTTCAGATGCGAACACACACATCCATCTACATGTTGAGGGGACATGTTGGGGGGGTCCCGCCCCATGGGTTACAGCCCTCCAGGGCAGGGGAGAGGGTTGCTTGAGACTGTCAGATCACAATCCGAGATTAACACGTCGGTTGACAGGGGCGCATGGAATTTGCCTTATCCCCCGGCGGTGTTAGGCACCACCCCTTACCCAACTCCTGCTGGGATATATACTCATTCATACCCGGTGCCGGTGATACAGGGGGGAGGTCAAAGTGTGGGGCCAATGAGATCTGGGCTATCTAGACCCCCTCCTCCGGGGTTTATCGGGGCATGGCAAGGGCAAGTAGGGGGCGGCGCAGCAGGTGCGTGGTTGGGACTCCCAATTGGTAGACAGCAGATGGCTTCCTATGTTAACTTGCCTCTGTTTTCAGATACGCAAGTGCCGGTGGAGGGGTCAACAGCGCAGCAATATCATTCGATCATGATCAGATCAGGAGCCAAAGAGCGAGCGGAGGTCACAGCAGATGGTCAGCGGTTGCCCGCAGCGGTTTCCTCTGGAGCTTTCATGGACCAGGACCTCAGCAGTCACCTGGCATGCAGGCATCGTTGGACCTGGGACCTTCGGGGGTGACAGGAGCAGGTCGGCAGGAGGAAGCAACAGCAGGCGGTGAGTTGTTGGATGTTGGTCTGTCACATGAACATACACATAGTCCTCCAGTGTCCACTACTAGCGAGGATTCTTCCTCTTCATCGGGGGAGGGACCTCAGAAACTGATTCAAATACTGAACACGCACTTCAGTAGGTCTAGGTCACAGGGAGATAGGAGAGGTGCAACAACGAAGTAGGCAGCAAATAGAGCCCCCATGGTGCAGTGCGAGAACACCGCCCTTTTAGCAGGTCTGCGTCCTAGCAATAGGGAGAAATTTAAGAGGAGCTGGTTCATTAATATGTTTGAGCTAACAAAAACAGCAAAGAAGGAGTTGGACGCGGCCTACGCAAATGGGGGCATTGGAGAAGAGGCCTATAAAAATTTCCCTAATTGCCTGACGGGGGAATCATGCCTTTGCTGCGTGTTACATAGAGACGAGGCCGGAGGCTAGTGAGGAGGTCTGAAAGTATCTGCATCTTATAAATGAGATGTACATTAACGACCGCCCGGGGACCTGGCGTAAGTATGATGAGCAGTTCCGCGAAAAAGTGAGTGGGCAGTTAGATATGTAGTTAGGTTTCCGGGATGTGGAGATTTGGATGAAGCTAAATCAGGCTAGCTTAGCCTCTGGTTCGGGGTTACAGGGGAACCAGTTTCTACAAGGGGGAGATGAAGTGCTCCCCAGTTTACTAAGAATAGATGTTTCGCGTTCAAAAATTCGTCGTGCGGAAGTGAATCGTGTTGATACAGGCACAGTTGCTCCTATTGCCGCGGACCGCATTCTGCCAAAGAGTGTCCGAGGAGTGCCCCCAGGCCGCGGCAGCGACGGTAACATTGCTTAAGGCCCATTCCTCCATATGTATGGATGTGTTAGAATGGTGGCTCAAGTTATACCCTGATGCGAATCAGGCAGCATTTCTCTGCGAAGGTTTTCAACACGGGTTCCGGCTTCCTATTGGGTCCGTGGTTAACGCCAAGGCCGTTAGGAAACTCAAATCAGCTTATATTTTTCCGGAGATACTGGACGAAAAAATTTGCGGCGAGTTCAGCTTGGGGCGCATGACTGGCCCATTTAACTCCCCTCCCATTGCGGATTTAGTTATCTCCCCAGTAGAGATAGTTCCAAAAAAGATCCCAGGTAAATTTCGTTTAATTCAGCATCTATCTCACCCAGTAGGAAATTCGGTTAATGACGCCATAGATCAGGATATCAGTTCTGTAGTATATCAGTCATTTGAGGAGGCCCTACTGCTGGTTAGACATTTTGGCTCAGGCGCCCTTATGGCAAAATTGGATATAGAGTCTGCATTCAGATTGCTTCCCCTTCACCCAGAGTCATTTAAGTACATGGATTTCAAATCAAAGGCAAGTATTATATAGATAGATGCCTGCCAATGGGATGTTCTCTTTCTTGTGCCTATTTCAAATCATTTAGCTCTTTTCTGCACTGGGCAATTCAGGCAGGGACGGGTCACAAGGGTATTGCGCATTATCTCAATGACTTTCTATAGGGCCGGCCAAGTCCGCATTGTGTGCAGATACACTGTACTCCGCACAAGCTCTCTTCTTGGTCATGGGGGTACCTGTTGCGTGGGATAAGACAGAGGGCCAGTCAACATGTTTATCCTTTCTGGGGATAGAAATAGATACAGTGGTGGGCTGCTGTCGTTTGCCGGTGGATAAAATTTCCAAACTGGAGAGTTTGATATCCAGTACTCTGGCCTTTCCTTCACTTAGGTTGAAACAAGTGCAAGCGTTGTTGGGATTGTTTAATTTTGCGTGCAGGGTTATTCCGATGGGAAGAATTTTTTGTAGAAAACTTCAGTTAGCCACGGCAATTAGGAATAGACTCCATGCTTTAATTACACTGAACGATGAGATCAGGCAGGACTTGGTAGTGTGAACATCTTTTCTTGAGAGGTTTAATGGTGTCAGGATTTGGCCTTCCCCTCCTATCTCCACTAGGGATTTACAATTGTTTACGGATGCTTCAGGGTCCAGAGGATTCGGAGCGTACTTTTAGGGCGAGTGGTGTGCATCCCCATGGGCACAGGATTGGATCGATAGGGTGTTGGTAAAGAATTTACTGGTTTTAGAGTTATTTCCCATCATTGTGTCCTTGGAGTTATGGGCTCCACAGCTCAGAGGGCACAATGTTTCCTTTTGGTACGATAATTTTGGAGTGGTTTAGGCAATCAATCGTCAGAGTTCATCTTGTAGGCAAGCAGTAAATCTGTTGCGGGTCCTGGTGCTTCGTTGCTTGGATTATGACATAAATTTTCGTGCCAAACATGTCCCGAGGATTGAAAATTGTATTGCTGACTCCCTTTCCCGTTTCGAGTGGAGGCGTTTTAGGTCATTAGAGCCGTTGGCTAATCCCATAGCTAATGCTTGTCCACCTTATATTTGGCAGATGGTCGGGCCGGCATAAGATTCCTGGCTGAAGCTTCTCTAGCCCCGTCCACAACGAAGGCTTACTGCTTGGCTTGGAAGCGGTGGGAGAGTTTTCTTTTATCCTCTAACAGGCGTTCTCCGGGTGCTGATCACGACATTGATGATTTTAGGTGGGGGTGCTATCAGGAAGATCTTAGTAAAACATCTATGACTTCAACATTGGCAGGTATATCCTTCATGACGAAATTGCAAGGGCTTCCAGATCCAACAAAGTCGTTCCTTGTTAGGAAAGCCCTAAAAGAGTGGTCCAGACTTCACCCGATACCTAGGGATAATAGGAGGCCTATAGATCCGGCTTTGCTGGCCCGTATTATTTAAGTTTTGGTGGACATAGCCGCTGATGCTTTTGAAGTTGCTCTGTTTAGCGCTGCCTTTTCCATGGCCTTTCATGGGGCATTGAGAGTCAGTGAGTTGGTTGCGCAGTCGAAGAAACGGTTAGGGGCGGCCATACTAGCACAAAATATTATTTTGCATTCCGATAGTATACAATGTAAGATTATTCGCTCCAAAACGGATCAATCAGGGGTGGGTCATTGGTTCTCACTTACGAGGCAGCAAGACCAGATTATTTGTCCGGTTAGGCTTTGTCATCAGCTAGCCGAGTTACGCCCTCATCAGTCAGAGATTTGGTTAGTACACAGAGATGGATCCCCGGTTACTGAATTTCAATTTCACGATATTATGTGCAAGGCCTTGGCTGCGTTAGGTTTACCCGCATCGGAATTTGGGACCCACTCTTTCCGTATTGGGGCAGCTACAGCTGCAGCATCAAGTGGGGCATCCGTTGCAGCGATTCAGGCGTTGGGCAGATGGAAGTCCAATAGTTACAAACATTAGATTAGACCTGATGTTTAATTATTTGTTTTTCTCCCCTCTTGTACTCAGTTCTACTTTTCTTTGCTTTCTTTTTTTAAGTAGTGGACCCAAAGCTATTGCGGGGGCGTGAAGGGATTTTTCCTATAAGTCTTACGGAGGGCCTGATTGGCTTTGAGCTCGTCGGAGTCTTATGGGTTTTTACCTTCACTTGGGTTACTGCTTTTCCTTTCCATCTGGTTAGATTTAATGTTGGAATTAAAAGTTTCCCCCTCGCCAACTACTTTAACATACAAGTTATTAGTGAAGTTTATATGTGTTGGTTTTCTGTGTGGTAGTCATTATATAGCAAATACAGTTGCTTGCTGGATAGCTGGTGGAGTTGTTTAGTATTTAGTTTACAGTTTGGGTAATTTGGCGTATTTTTATTTCTTTGTAGGTTTAGATAACAGGAAGATTTTATGTTTAGTTTTTGGGGCACTCCTATGTTTACTGGGCGAGTAAGCATGTCTTGGCTCGGAGGTGTCCATGGTTGCCTGCTCACGCAGCGGTCAGGTGGATAGGTCGGAGAGGCATGAGATGGTCTGAATTCATTACGGTTCTTTCCGGTGAGATTTCTAAGCATGGTGTTCCGGATATCATTGTGGTTCATTTAGGTGGTAACGATGTTGGACAAATGAAATCGTTGGACTTCATCATCAAGATTCATGATGACATGTCTGTTGTTTCAAAGAGATGGCCTGAAATAAGGTTGTGTTGGTCATATATCATTTCCCGACACAGTTGGAGATCTAATATTCCTGCTGTTACCATTGCAGCAGTTGTCAGGAAGATTAGCCAAGTAGCCAATGAAATTTTCCGGTCTTTAGAGGGAGCAGTCATTTCTCACCCACTGCTTAAAGCAGAGTATGTGGATTTGTTTAGGCCTGATGGGGTTCATTTGTCGGATGAAGGGAGGAGATTTTTCATAGATCCGTAATGTTGGAGGCTGAGAGCTGTCATTAGGTCTGTGGTTGGCGGGCCGCATATATAGTTATACATAGCTGCGTGGGCAGAGCTGGATTAAGGCTCTGTGGGACCTGGGGCACTTTAGGCAGGGGGCCCCTATGATGTAACATGGTTATCATTTTAGACAAACACACAGGCAATGCTGCGTGCACTACTGTTAGGTGCATGCAGCTCTGCCTTTATGAGCAGTACAGTGTGAAGCAGGACATACCTTCCAGCTGTCCTTGTAGTTGGACCCAATCCTGACTATGCGAGACAGTCACCCAAATTCAGGACTGCCCCACAAGATTCAGGATAGTTGGCAGACTGTCCTGCTCTCTCCTACCTGTTCTTGTCACTTTCTCCACCTGTGGCTGCTGGTGTCTTTAGCTCAGTTGCTGCTTGTGCGGATCCTGGAATGTTGGGGGCCCTATTTGGAAAAAAAATGGGTACATGAAATTTTTAAAATTCCAACCAGCCCCAGCATTAAATCAATAATATTCCCATTTAATATATAAACATATTTCCCTCCCTCGAAACAGCCCTATCAATAAATTAAAGGGCATTTACGTTTAAAAAATATAACCATTTTCCACATCCATCCACGGCATTAAATAATTCATATTCACATCGTCCGCCTTTCAGTTCTCTTAGCTTCTGTCATTTAAGTCATATAATAAATCCCATTTTTATTCCATCGTTAATTTGGTGTCCGTGTCTTTATTGGTTATTTTTGTATGTTAAATTCTGGTATGAGACAAGGAGAACTTCCCCGCTGTGCATTTTATCTTAAAACCCTCCTTTTCCCTTATATCACTAAACTGTCTTCCTCCACAAAACTCTCTCAAATAGTTGCAGCATCGTACAGATCTATCCACAGGCTTCCACAGCATTTTCTTTACCACACCAAAATATGGAGTAGAAATTTCTGTCCCTTAATAAGAAGGGGCTTATTTCCATGAACAAGAGATTACTGGCGCTCAAGACATTCTGGGGGGAAAAAACTGATGTTAGGCAGAATTGGGAAACTTACTTCTTGGGAACAACCCTTTTGTTCCTCTCAGATAACCATTTACACTATGTGTATTTTATCAATGGTACAAAAATGGAAGTTGCTCAATCAATTTATAAGTTCACAGCAGGTTCTTGAAAGGATGGGGTTATATATAAAGGGAAACAATAGAGAAAAATCCCCCAGCACACTGCTGTGAACTAGTAAAAGAGTTGCCATTCTACTTGTACATACAAATACAAAATTTTGACATCTCTTGGCTGGGGAAATAGCCACCATTAAAATGATGATACTCCCCAAATTTCTCTATTTCTTCAGGTCTATTCCACTACCAATTCCCATTACACTCTTCCATCTTGTCCAATGAGTAATTAAAAATTTTCACTGGAAAGGATGTAGACCTAGATTTGCAGCCTCTATAGATCCAGATACCATGCTAGTCTCACAATATCCAATATTTTACATCATCACCAAGACTCTATCATAGAATATCTCAATCATTGGATTGAATTGTTCTCTAATAAAGCTTTTGTGTCCACGGAAATATGTTTGTCATTGGTACAGCATGGAGCCACCTATTGTGGCTCTCCAACAATCTCTACTCACCTTTTCCAAATATCCAACCTGTGTTCTTAAAGTATAGGACTATGGATGGCCTTACACAAAAACCTATACATTCTTCCTCACCATCTGCTCCGATTACATGTCCTTAAGATATTAACCACAGATTTGTATCTAGAGACCTGGAGAGAGGTTGCTTTTGTTACCTGAAAGATAACTACTACGATCCCTCACTTGAACGGATTTCAAATCGTACAACTTCTACAAATTACTAGCATTAAGACATTTTCTATAAACAGCACTGAGCCCTTAAACAAAACTCCAATCAAATTCTTCCCACCATGGAAGTCTTTAGTCTTACTCCACCTCAGGAAAATACAAAGGCAGATCCAGAGGTGGGCGAATGGGGCAATCGCCCCTAGCAACTCTCTTCACTATCTTCATACATTAATATTGCTGCTGAGAGGTCATCGGGGAAGAAATAGGGTGGGACCAGTTGGGACCAAAAATCCAAGTGAAGGAGGGACATGGCTATGAGACTTTGCACCCCACCCTCAGAAAAAAAGTCTAGGTCCATCCCAGGGAAAGTATATGTGAATGGCATAATATATTAAACAATCCCATAACAGTTAACTCCCATGCATCCATCATTTATTTATATAGCGTCAGCATATTCCGTAGTGCTTTACAAAAGGAAATAAACATCAGTAATAAAAAATATATTGGGTAATACACAGACAGATAGAGGTAAGATGGTCCTGCTGCCAAGATCACAATCTATAGAAATGGGAAAGAAACTTCAACATAGAGCATGTTACTGAGGAATGGTTTTCCATTTTGCCATCACAATGTCCATTTCTAAATACAATGTTGAAGACCAATACAAGTAGCTTTACAGGTGGTACTTTAACTCCCTTAAATTACATACTGTAAATTTATTCCTGTCACCTCTCCCCTTAGAGACAGGCATAGACAATATATTTTGGGGCTGCATCAAGTTAATTCCATTCTGCATGGCCAGTTTCAGTTAGCAGGGTAGTAAGCTTTGTCATCTCTTTGAAACACTTTTTAGCCATTCTCCACCTATACCCCCAGACCACAAAAGAAACAGTAAATAGGTGGTGGGTCATATCCTCCTAATCGCTAAAGCTGCTGAGATCTCCTAACCAGCCTGTGAGGGAGAAAATAATATCCCAAATACACTACTGCTATAAAATGTGGATGGTCACTTAAACTAGGTCTAGTACCTACCCCAAAACAAACCTTGTGGGAGACATGGGTGAACTTCAAATTGTAATGTGATGTTGTATATAGGTTACCTCCTGCACGTTGACAATAACCCCACACAAGTGTACTATTTTTACACCATGCTGTCAGATACTTTCCTGTCGCATGTACAATGTCTGCAATGTGCCTTACTCATCCCTCCCCAGTTTACCTAACACCCTCATTTTTTCTCTTTTGCATTCCCCCTATAAAAACCAGTAAAGATCAATAAAACAAACAAAAAGTGTCTGAAAAACTTTTAGACATTTATACAAAATATAGAATATATTACTAATTATGTAAGATAGGATTATTGTTACACAATGATACTATTATTTATACTATTATGGCAAAATTGTAAGACATAGAAGTATATAAGAACTGCCGTGGGCAACAGGCAGCACTCAGAGGCCAACCTGATGTTTGGCTACCCAAGGAACATGACAGCTGGTAATCTGATCTTCTAACATGATCTGAGATATTATGAAGGCCCTTTGAGAGACCAAGGTTCAGCTTGCGAGGCCCCTAAAAACATCTTGTTTGTGCATCATTTGTATTTTAACAGCACAAGAGTTAATACTGAGCT
Source organism: Mixophyes fleayi (assembly GCF_038048845.1). Lineage (NCBI taxonomy): Eukaryota > Metazoa > Chordata > Amphibia > Anura > Limnodynastidae > Mixophyes > Mixophyes fleayi. The sequence goes on along the minus strand of NC_134408.1, from coordinate 90,458,017 downwards.
TGTAGAGATCTCCATCACTATATTTAAGCGATACTCTGAGCTACAGATAAGAAATATATTTTGTGCTGAATAAACCAAATGATTTCCCACCAATTTGAGCAAGCATTAGTAAACACACAAAAACAAGCAGGCTCAGTGCTGGAACATAATGGACCCTGCACCATAAAACTTAATTATCTTCAATATTATCAACATTTATTTATGTAGCACCAGCAAATTCCATAGCGCTTTACAATTATGTCAATTATAATAAAACCCAAACAACAAAATAAAAGTTAAGCCGTCAGTAATATTGAAATTTACAAAAAATAAAAGAAATTCAACATGCAACATTATATTCCTCACCTACACATAAAGTAGGATGCCATTTTGGGGCATGAAGCGATATTTAGCCTATCAATTCACAAAAAACTGAGACTGTATTATCATGGATATTAGTTCAGTCGCAAGCTGGCAGCTTCTAATCTGTTTAGGCGATAGGCAGGGCGGGCTTGGAAAATATTATGGAAGTGGCTCATAACATAGGCCCGGCTAAATTGTGGTAAGCGAGGTCATATCGGCATGAGATGGGGGCCAGGCATGTGCTGCATATATCTGATATGGTTATAGCTTTAGACAGTGCTAGGCTGCCCTCCAACTCCTTAATTTTCTACCATTTTGTGTGCACCAGTGTTAGGTGCACGTGGCTCCTCCACACATGCAGAGCATAATGTAGTGGGACAAACCTCCCAACCTTTCCTGCAATCAACAAGTTGTTAAATCAGGATTTTTCCACCATAATTGGGACAGTTAGCAGACTGTGCAGCTCAGTGCTACCTGTTCTTGCAGCTTTGACTACCTGCTGCTGCTGGCTTAAGTTCAGTTGCTGGTGGGCTGGATCCTGGATTGTTGGTGCCCTTGAAAAAAAGGGAAAGGTACTATTCACCTCTAGGAGAGCCAAGCAATAAGTGAACACTTCCCAAATTGCCTTGACTGTAGATTAATAGCACCCATGTTTAATAATTACGCCTACTTCCCCTCAACCAGCCATGACATTTAAACATCATGCACATTTAATTAATAGCCATATTTGCCCCCAACCAGCCCTGGCATCAAATTAATAGCATTCACATTTAATATATAGGCCTATTATCTCCCAGTGAACCTCAAGACTACATTATTAGCTTCCAGACAGCCCTTAAAATATATTCATAACCCTCACTAAACCATAAAACATTAATAGACCTCACACATAATAAAGAGCCACATTACATAATACCGCAACATAACATTAATATCTGGAGACGATGCAGCACATACAAAACAATGGTCAGAAAATGGGTAAGCCACACAGCAATACTGATGCTGGCTCCCTATAGGACAGGGCTACAATCTACCCACCTGCTATTCATTATTGTTCCTTTTGGATTTCCTTTGTGGATTTTGCAGATTTCTATAAATACCAGGAAAACAAGACAATACTAGTCTCCAAGTTTGCCAACATTTTAAAATCATCTTCCGAGCCATTTTGATTATGAGCAATGAACATGATATGTAGTGCTGTGTAGGTAGGCCTTGATACACTATATTGCCAATCATGAAATTACAGGAGTGTTATTATACATCTTTTAGCATTGTAAATGCTTACCTATAATAAATAATAAGAAATACTTCCGAATTCCATTAATCATAAAGAAAGATAGAATAATATTGTGCAGTTGGTCAATATCATTAATATTTTTAGATACAAAAAATTTCAAGACACAAGACTGAACTTGTCCCTGGAAATTAGGGACAGTTGACACTGCTGATGTAGTCAGCTACGGTTATATACAACGTGAGCAGGGGTCTGTAACCACAAAATTCACCACAAACCACAGAGCACATGGTGGGATTAAATATGTTGTGACATATTTCAGAATCAATAACTGGACAGCTGAGAGTTGACAAACATCCCTTTGTGGCACTAACTCTACTCTAATATACATCTGAAGTGGGAAAGATAGTTTTCACTTTCCTGTGCTGGACAGAGTCACCTACATTTCATGGGCTTTTGCTAAAAAGCGGTTTGATATGCATGGTCACTGCTGTTTTTATTTACCTCTGGATAAAGAGTGAAAGCAGGCACACTGAGCAATTATTGGACCCTACGCAAACATTTGTCAAACACCAATGGAACGAACAGTGCTCCAAGCGGACAAGTAATAATGAAAATGTAGAGTATTTGTTTAGGGTTACCAAGTAAAGACTTTTATAGAAAGCCTATTGCCTACACATAATCAGACAGAACATTTTGCTGGCAGGACAAATGCCAACATTCATGAATAAGTCCTAGCAAATTGATAGGGAGTATTCACAGCAATATTGGAATAGTCCACAAAGTGGCTGCCTCTAGAATGTGCAAGTAGCAGGGGTGTTTTAAATAAATCATTTCCAGTCATTGCGGTACCCATATTTTAATTAGCAAAAAGCTGTAAAAAGACAAATTGATGTAAGATAAGTATTGTTTCAGTACAATGTCAGGTGTAAATTAATAGCCCTTGTGGAGTAGAACTCTGAAAGATTTTACTTTCACCTTTGACTGACCGGAGGCTTTAAAACAGTTTTTCCCTCCTTAGTATTTAATTTAGCAATCAAATATATTTTCAAAAACTATTAAATTCCCTAGCAGTGACACAAGGAAACACAATTACCCTGTGACACGTTCTATAAACTTTCCAGCACAATAAAAACTGTCCATCCCAATGAAAAACAACCTCTTATCAGACATGTGGGCAAAGGTCGAAATGAATATTTGCATCTGCTAAAAATATTTAGTTTGCAAACACCAAACTATATATATATGATGAAATTTGTATTGGGAATATTACACACACACACACACACACACACACACACACACACACACACACACACACATACATACATATATATATATATATATATATATATATATATATAGATATATAGATCTTCCTCTCTCTCTCTCGCTATATATATATATATATATACACATATATATGTATGTATATCTATCTCTCTCTCTCTCCATATATATATTAAATGAATGTTTACAAAGAAATATTAAATTTGACAACTGCAAGTTGCTGGTTTTAAAGTATACCTATCATGGTCATATTTGCTGTTTGTATTGGTTGTCCTCCTGCAGGTGTTATAACGGGTCAATAATTATTTTAACGGTCTGGGCAGCCTACAACAACAGCCATAAGCAAATGTAAACAGTTTCATAGAGGTCACAGTATAGCAAGCCTATTACTATATAATGAAAAGGCCTTTCAATGCAGGGAAAGGGTTGCGAGATCGATGGATGGATAGTGGATAACTTAGGTGGAGCTAGGTACATTTCTAAAGGATGGTCATGGAAAGGGCTTCACCTTTAGTTACAACGTTAGCTAGTTATTAGGTGTGTGTTTGTGCGGCAGTGATTACCTGTATTATGGCAGATAGTGATTCTTTTTGAGGCAGTTCATGGATGGGGTGGTCAAAAGGCTTCAGATGTTTAGGCTGGCTCTTGGGAAAGTTGGGTAGTCCAGCACCTGCGCTTGTCCCACTGAGCAGCCCTCTGGGATACCTGTGAGACACTTCCACACACACTCGCGTCTGAGTCCTAGCCATAAATCTATCTGGGACAGGTCTCTGCCTGCTTCCTTAGTAACCATTACTGAAGAGGAGAGATGTCATTTGGAAGCTGCGAGTGCCTGAGACATAAGTGCAGTCAGAGATTTTCCATCCAGAACTGGTCCCTAGGGTGGTTTGACAAGGGATCAGGGATGTAGCAGCAGGAACAGCGAGAAGGTTGCATAGTCCCCCTATTTTGTATGCTCTAGTCTAGACACTGTGTAGTGGTCTGGAAATGATAGAAGAGGCATTCACAAGCTGGTACTGGCCAATAGTGTTCACCTGAGCTATAGAGACCTACATATTTGTGTTTTTCCAATAATTACATTGTAAAGTGGCGTTTGGTAAGGATACCGTTGTTTTATGTAACAACCTTTGTAATATTATTCCAAAAACAGTGGCCAACCCCGTTTTACCTACAACACTTATTTTTTTTGATTTTTTTTTTGGTGAGTTAAGGTTTTGGTATGGGAAGACTGTGTGTGTGTTATCCTGGAGACCTATTGTGCTTGCATTCGTAATAGACCATTACTGATAGTGCTGTGCAGTTGTAAGCAACACAATAACTAGGAAATTTCATTGTACTGTACAGTTTTTCTTCATTTTATTTTTTTCATTTCAGTTTTTCCTGGTCCTTTCACTGTAATTGCGTACTACTTGCTTTAAGAGAAATAGAAACTATACCACTTCCAGAAAAAAAAAACTCAATTTGCTTAAGCACTTCTACCAATTTAAAAGGAGTATGCATGTCCTTATAATCTCCCACAGTAAAACAAAGATTTCACTGGACACATGATAGCCTTGCGGCTCTTGAGAGGAACGTTAACAGCTGCCTGATGCCACTGGCCTTCTGCTACTCTCTTGCAATTGGTTCCTTGTTATTGCAAAGCAGAAAGGTATTTACACACAGCTGGCATGAGTACACAAGCAGCATACTACAGCAGTATATGGGGAAACACAATGAGTTATTGTAAAGTATAAACATCAGATTGAGAAAATATGTATATGGAGAAAAAATTATTCCTACCACCCATGACTTCCAGCAGATCTGCTTGAGAGAACATAATGAACAGCAATGTTCATTTCATGTGCCTGGCTGAATAGGCTGCGGATGCTCACATAGAGGTTATTATTGAGAAGTGCCTATATACAACAAGAGGCAGGGAATCCTTCTGCAAAGATTCTCTTTATCGGAGCATCAGGACTCCTTCAAGTCCTCAATTTGTATGATGACAAAAATGTAATTTTGCTGCTTGCCATTTAGGATTGAACACAGTCATAGACTCTTTAAGCCATCAGGTAAAGGCCCTGTTATAACATATCAGTCATCAGTGACCTATCAATCTGTCTCTATTAAAAAAAGAAAATGACAAAATGTTTTTGTCATTTATTGTAAAGGGCTTCACAAATAGATGGGTATCTGTACATTAATGTATACAAGAAGCTTTTATGCATGGTTTGAACTTGAAACAAAATTGGAAAAGAATATGGATATGGCTATGAAACCCTTATTAAATTAATAATACACACTACGCACAATGTGTTTCAGTATTTATATTTGTCCCACAAGATGTTCAGGTTTTTGTAAATGCTAAAAAGACTCAGGGCTAGAGATCTCCACTTACAGATAAAGAAGTTAAGACATGGCTACATTTATTATATATATATAAAAAAGGGAATTTACATATTAAACGCTGTTTCCTAGCCCACCACACATTTCACCTTTATCAGTAGAGGTTCCATACATTGACACTTGAGGGGACTATTATTGGGGATTCGATCCAGAGATACCATATTTTCTCACATTTATCATGACATTAGAGAATATAGTACACTTTCTGTAAATGAGATAGATATTTTTATTAGAAATATTAGTAGGGGATTGTTGCCATTTTTAGCACCCTATAGGCATAAAGGGATATCAGCGTGCCCATATGGTCATTGAGGAACTGCAGCACCTGACTCTGTTGAGGCCCAGGAAGCCAGGGTTTGTGTGGTACATGCTTTGTAAAATGTGTAATTGTAAGAAGGACATACTCAGGTAACCTTATTAATAATGCAAACCTAATGGTTAATATATTTAGAAACACTAGATTTGTTTTCCTTTGGGGGAAAAAGGCAACTTAATGGGGACCTAAATAATATAATGTATAAATATATTTGAGGTTTTCATAGCAAAAACCATACACAGGATACAGAGGTCCCATAACGTGGTGATTGCAAGTTCCCTAACAAGATTAAAAGAAGATTGGAATCCTCTTACAAGAAATGTTGTTCTCTATATCTATAATTAGTAGCGGTCACTATGACGATTTTTTATTAATCTTAATATGTAATAAAATCTTCAGTGCCAAGGCCAACTTTCTCAGCGAGTTCCCACATGGACAATCCAAAGAGATAGATGTATCTGAATGGCTAACACTCAACTGTAATCATATACAGAAGAGAGGACAGCTTGCAAGCCTAACCAGTATCTCGGGCTATGGGGCATGTGGAGATGTCCAGATGAGGAGTATAAAAGCAGTATCCGAACAAATACAGAATCAATCCCATATTTGAACAGAACAGGTAAGATCGTCAAAAGCCTATGCTGCATAAAGAGATACAGCCATTCTGGTGCCCATCTTATCAGAAATTATGGAAATTAGAACACAGCCTTGTAATATTCAACAGCTTCAAATTACAGGACATAAATCCCATTTATATAAACTGTTACTAGAGAGATAGGTCTGTGTGAGGTTTTGCATTGTCCTGGGTCGAGCAGCAATTTTTTCCAAGTAAAAAAATGTCAATAATTGTTATTTGTGGTACAGGGGCTGGCTGGGCAGCATCTGCTCCTCAGGCTGGTGCCATAGTGGGAAGGGTCACTGGACTACAATTTTAGCATTTTTGTTTCCTTTAAAATGTTCCTAATAGACTACTGAGCAGAGTCTAAACCCCCCAAGCAAAAATTTGACAGCCAGCCAGCCCCTGTCATGCAATGACAAGCATGTGTAATAAACATATGAGGGCTGATGATGAGAACATGAAAAATCCACCCACGTGTATAGCCATACATGTATTGTGATACATCCATATCGGCAGCATATACTCCTGGTTTACAACAGGTCATCATCATCAGCATGTATTTGCCCCTGCCTTGTAGCACGTGCAAAACATACACCTCCTAACAGGTGTATGTGTTTGTTTCTACAGATCTGAATATGCTTTACTGTATTCAGCCAGCATTAGAATGACCCTAAACTCTCCTGGCCCACCTCTCCAAGTGCAGATGGGTGTAACTGTCTGCATAGCTGCACGTGTGCGCCCACTTTCTGGACATGCGCAGTGATCTTACGCAAGATATGCTATGCAAACTGGCATACGTCCCATTCTGTATCAGCCCCATGGCGTTATATAAAAAGTAATATACTTCCCTTTACAATTAACAATTTCTCTATGCAGACAATATACTAATAAAGAAATTTAGTTTTTTGCATTATAAAAAACACAATTAATATTTACTAACCCTCATTACTGGATACTATTAATATTACTATTATTCCTATTATCCAGTATTGATAATGTGCCATCGTTTTACAAGATACAACTTTAGACCTCAAACCCACTGGCATAAAAAATACATGCATTTATTAGCGATTTAACCATAGTAACAAGAGTGTCAATGGGCCTAACAGTGGAACCCATCGTTTCCAGTGTCATCATATTCACACTGGTTTTTATAAGCTGTTTTGTGTTTGTATTGCATTTTTCCCAAATGCTTCTTGCTCCATTCAATGAATTAAACGCATTGAGCTCAATGGAGTGACACCAAATGATACCTTGAAAGCAAGTAAAAAGAAGCGCTATTTAAATATGCTTGACATGCATTTTCATTGTGTTTGAAATTACGCTTCTGAGTTCAAATACAACGCCAATCGGTTTATGTTATTTTATGGCACAAGTTTCTATAACGCAGAATATATGGAGAAGCTTGGTAATTACCATCTTTGCTTGGATTGCTCCATCAGACTGCTATTAATGGTTTACAATTCTGCACAGCTTCCACAAAGTCAAATGACTGCCATGACAAACAGTCACATGACGTAGTGAGCAGAGAGGCTTGGAATGCCCCTCTTGAGTTCTGTTTGCAATGTAAAATCCTCCCGCTCCTGCCTTTACATAACATGTTTAGGGGTATATTTAGTAAACTGCGGGTTTGAAAAACTGAAAATGTTGCCTATAGCAACCAATCAGATTCTAGCTGTCATTTTGTAGACTGTACTAAATAAATGATAGCTAGAATCTGATTGGTTGCTATAGGCAACATCTCCACTTTTTCAAACCCGCAGTTTAGTAAATCTACCATTTAGTGGTAATTCAATTGCCGGCGATCTTTCAACCGCTATGGGGTGCAAGGAAAAATGAACAGCCAGCCAGAACATCGATGAGATGTGTTTTCATGTACATTCCGGGGACACATCATGATGAATTAGAGTCTGGGGGGTATATTATCTAAACTGCAGGTTTGAAAAAGTGGAGATGTTGCCTATATCAACCAATCAGATTCTAGCTGTCATTTTGTAGAATGCACTAAATAGATTCTAAGTTTCATTTGATTGGTTGCTATAGGCAACATCTTCACTTTTTCAAACCCACAGTTTAGCAAATATTCCCGAGTCTGTGTGACTGGCAGCCATACTTGTTGGCTTCAAGAGAGATTTTGAAAATTAGATAATGATTTATAGGACAGCTAAGAACTATGACTAACGGATGCATGCTTAAAAGGTGCATCAATTGTTATTTAAAGAATAAAGGAAACATACACTTATCAGCCACAACATTAAAACCACTAAAAAGGTAAAGTAAATAAAATTATTTTGTTACAATGACACCTGTCAAGGGGTGGGATATATTAGGCAGCAAATAAACAGCAAATAAACAGTCAGTTCTTGAGTGCTCGAAGCAGGAAAAATGGTGAATCAGGGAAAGGGTCATGGGCACCCAAGGCTCACTGATACGTGTGGGGTGGGAAGGCTAGCCCTTCAGGTCCAATCCCACAGAAAAGCTACTGTAGCACAAATTGATGAAAAAGTTAATGCTGCCTATGATAAAAAGATATCAGAACACACAATACATTGCAACTTGCTGCGTATGGGACTCTGTAACCACAAACCAGTCAGTGTGCCCATAGTGAGCCTGTCCACCGCCGAAAGCACCTACAATGGGCAGGCGAGCATCAGAACAGGACCATGAAACAAAGGAAGAAGTTGTCCTGGTCTGATTAATCAGTTTTCTTTTACATCATGTGGATGACCAGGTGTGTGTGCGCATCGTTTACCTGGACAAGAGATGGTACCAGGATGCACTATGGGAAGAAGACAAACTGGTGGAGGCAGTGTGATGCTCTGGGCAATGTTCTGCTGGGAAACCTTGAGTCCTGGCAATTATAAGGTATACATACCACTCACCTAAACACTGCTGCAAACCAAGCACACCCCTTCATGGGAAGGGTATTCCCTGATGGTTGTAGCCTCTTTCAGCAGGATAATGCCACAATGCAACAATTGTTCAGGAATAGTTTGAGGAACATGGAAAAACTTACAGGACTTAAATGATCTGCTGCTAATGTTTTGGTGCCAAATAACACTGGACACTTTCAGAGGTCTTGTGGAGTACAGGCAGGGCCGGATTAAGGGAATGGAGGCCCCTGGGCTAAGGGCACCTCCATTCCCCCGTGAGGCCCCCATTGTGAGCCGCCCGCCGCCCCCTGTGAGGGACCCCCCCCAAAGCGCTTACCTGTCAGTTCAGTCCTCCGTCCCCGGCGCGCTGTAAGCTCCTTACTGAGGAGATCTCGCGAGAGTTCACTCGCGAGATCTCCTCAGTAAGCAGAGTACTGAGCGCCAGGGACGGAGGACTGGACTGACAGTGCTCAGCAGCATTGATCGGGCTGGGGGCGCCCCTGCCCCCGGACCGATCAATAATGCTGCTGCGGACTTTGAAGGGCCCCCTGGATGCCCGAGGCCCCTGGGCTATAGCCTAGTTAGACCTCGGGTTAATCCGGGCCTGAGTACAGGCATCAACAGGTCAGGGGTGGTTTAGCGGCACAAGGGGGACCTACACAATATTACGCAGGTGGATTTGATGTTGTACCTGATCAGGGTATGCTTTAAACAGTCTTGAGCAACTTTTGTAAAATACATGAAAAATGTTAGCTTGCGTGTGTGTGGGGGGGGGGGGGGGGGGGTGAGTCTAGTTGAAACACCAGCAATTCTATACAATATTCAGAGATAACTTTATATAGTATAGATAACTGAGTGGGAATTCACAGTATCTGCAAAATGATTGCAGGGAAGTTTGTCAGGATAAAAATTGCTGTATGGCTCAGAAATAATTAAAGTGCTCCTACTAAGGTAAAAGTTAAAACCGGTACATCCTTTATATATCTTGCTCTCTCCTTTAAAAACATTTAGGCAGTGCACTTTTCATCACTTAATCAGTGTTGTAATTCCTCCCCCACGCACTTGGCACATAAATACAGTTGCATTATGAATTAAACATTGCTTGTTTTAAGCCATGCTATTTCAGTGAAAACTTCATCAATGACAGACTGGGTGTAAGTATTACTCTCTTCAACAACTAGACTGTCCTGCATATGCGTTTATAGGGGGATGCATCTGACAGTAAAATCAGCCTTTCTGGTTGATTCAATTCAAGTTACAAAAATAGACATATGTCCCACAAAGGAAATTAAAACTTTTTATAGCTGTCCTGAGACTGACTGCCAAGTTCATTAGCTCCTGATAATCTCTAGGTAATGTTAAACCTCGAAGGCAGAAAGACACACCTCATATATTATTCATTTAACATGTCTGAGCTAGCATGGTTTATGTAGCCTACAATGATACCAAGTATCCAATATGCTGTTATGATGACAGAACATTTGGAATCTTTGTTTGCTTCAAGGAAGGTAAAATCCCATACAACGAAATGGACTGTTAACTCCTCTGTAGCCTGGAATGTCATCAATGTCAACAAGGTAAAGAATTAATGTAGGCTGACAACAATATGGATGCTAACCACATCACAGACAGATATAATTCATAACAAGCCTAGCAGAAAACACATAAAAAAATAAATGAGAAAAAAAAATCAACAGCAAGCGAGAACCACATTTCTTAATCAAACTTACATGTGCTAACATATATAACTTGTGTTCTTTAAACCGTGGCCTTCCTATATATACAGGACAGCCGTATGTCTGCCCCTAAGTGCATGACATTCTCCACATTAGCCACAACCTTCTCTCCCCTGGGAGGTTGCTTCATCAATGGCAGTTAACAACTGTCAGCAGAGAAAGTGTTAGGAGAGACAGGGATATAACAAGACATGATCAGTACAAGACACACATACCAGACATTGGCAGGTGCTCTCACTTCTTCAGCCTTCCCTGACACTTATGATCCAGCACTTCAACAGTGCGTGGTCAGAGTATGGAGGAATGTGAGAGGTGACAGGGAAACGTTCACCTGCGTCTGTGTGTATCCAGTGACACGGGGACATTGAGAAGGGGGAGGGTTAATGGCTAGGGCGGAAGCTGTGTCTACAATACTCTTGGCTGGCATGGAATGACTACAGGTGATTCAAAAACAGGACTGTTTAGCAGGCAGAGGAGAAACGCAGAGAAAAAGTTGAAGTGGGTAGAAAAAGGGCAAATAATAAAGAGAATACTGATACAGATAAGGGAAAAGCAGATGGAACAAATAGGCATTTTTTTGAGACAGAACAACAGTTAGAGGGAAAAAATATACACAGTAAAATTAAAGCAGAACATTGGTAGAAAAGTAGGATAGTGTCACACAACCTTTTTTCGTCTACTTAAAGAAAAAATCCAGTTCAAATGATTTTTTGCAAAGATGAATCCCCCACCTCCAAGTCACAGAACTGTTGGTGTTCCATGTGCCAGCTTCCTGCAGTTCCAGAGTAACTCATTGTGCTGACACTGATAACAGTCCTTCAACAAGGTTCGACACTGGAGAAGTTTACATGAATACAGACCTCAATCCAGTGTGCCAATAACATTGATGAGATTGCTGCCATGGTCTGGGACATGAGACCCTCATGGTTGTGTCACTTGAGAGAAGGGGGGATACATGGCTACAGTACGTTTTAAATTACATGTTTTTTTAAGGAATATAATTAAATGTACGTACCAAATAAAACTTTGTTAAAACGTATAATGAATGAAAAATATTTTTATTCCAATCTAATTGCTGTTTTTTTTACATTATGAGTGCTTTTTTTTAAATATAATTTAGCTGGGTGGGTAATAAATATTCACTGGCATGCTCAGAGATTTTTAGTCCATGCTAATTTCTTCTGGACGCCTTCAAATCTCTTATTTAACCATTTATTTAGGAAGAAAAAGAGTGGCTTCATATCAAAACACTGCTCATAAAAACAACACAAAAACTGTATTGAGAATGCATGAAATGGTCAGTTCAGTCAGGTCTTTAAATAGGACACTATTTCTTCTTCTCGTGGCTCTTTTAATACAGGGTAAAACTCAGCAAACAGAGTTCAAGGACACTAGAGCCAAGTTTAAGCACTCTGACAGGAAAACAAACCCTTTCCATACCACTAAAGCTTTATGGGATGTGAAAAAATGAAGAGCTTAAAACAAAAGTAGGAAAATTGCAGTGAATAGGAAGTAATGGACTTCTGACAGATCAGTGATAATTTACTGGGAACAGTTACAGGTAGTAACAGACAGGGCAGTCAGATATATCAGATGCAATACTACATGCAAAAGACAGTTTACAGACAGTATTGTTCTGCAAAAAGCGGGAGACATTACAGGTGGCAAATGGTTGAGTACTACAGAAAAAAGGCAATACAGCCAGGTAAACTGGTACATGGGAAACAAGTACAAGTTCTACAGCAGGAACAGTAAACAGCAGGGGCAAACGCAGGATTCGAGGAGGGGGGTTTCCGTGCCATGATACAAGTGGGCGTGTCCAATATGTGTAAGGCGTGGCTACAAACACACACCGTGTCAAACACACAGATATGTAAACTGTCCCACACACATACAAGCACAGACACACACAGGATCAAACACACAAACATGTAAGCTGTCATATATACACACATACATAAACACACAAACATGTAAGCTGTCACATACACACACATACATAAACACACACACATACATAAACACACAGATATGTAAGCTGTCACATACACACATACATAAACACACAGGATTAAACACAGATATGTAAGCTGTCACATACACATACATACATAAACACACAGATATGTAAGCTGTCACATACACACACATACATAAACACACACAGATATGTGTCACATACACACACACACACATAGACAGATATGTAAGCTGTCACATACACATACATACACACACAGATATGTAAGCTGTCACATACACATACATACACACACAGATATGTAAGCTGTCACATACACATACATAAACACACAGATATGTAAACACACAGATATGTAAGCTGTCACATACACACACACACACACACACACATACATACACACACAGATATGTAAGCTGTCACATACACATACATACATAAACACACAGATATGTAAGCTGTCACATACACACACATAAACACACAGATATGTAAGCTGTCACATACACATACATACATAAACACACATACATAAACACACAGATATGTAAGCTGTCACATACACATACATACATAAACACACACATACATAAACACACAGATATGTAAGCTGTCACATACATACACACAGATATGTAAGCTTACACATACATACATACATACATACATAAACACACAGATATGTAAGCTGTCACATACACACACATAAACACAGATATGTAAGCTGTCACATAAACACACAGATATGTAAGCTGTCACATACACACACACATACATAAACACACAGATATGTAAGCTGTCACATACGTACACACACACATAAACACACAGATATGTAAGCTGTCACATACACACACATACATAAACACACATACATAAACACACAGATATGTAAGCTGTCACATACACACACACATACACACACATACATAAACACACAGATATGTAAGCTGTCACATACACAAGGTCCCCCTGCTATTCATGCTTAACCCTAGTGCTGCCTGACTAGTGCTGGTCCCGTGAAAATCGGGGAAAAATTTTGCATGGGGTCCCCCCTGATTTTCACTTTACCAGCACTAGGCAAACCAGCCAGGGTTGGCGGCACTATAGCAGTGGGACAGACGGCAGGGGTCCCCCTGCCATAATGACTAACCAGCCCTAGACTGTTCAGCGCTGGGCTGGATTCCCTAGGGAGTGGGGTCCGCCGAAAAAAACGAGCGGGCCCCCTCCCTAGAAAGAACCAGCCCAGTGCTGATAGCACTAGGGCTCTTCCTACTACCCTTGGGCTGTGGGTAGTTGGGTAATAACGGTGAAAAAGTGTTAAAATAATAAACGGACGCCATTTTGTTTTGTGGAACTACAAGTCCCAGCCAGGTTGCCAAAAACAGTGTGGTCATGCTGCTGCTTGTATAACTACAAGCACCAGCATACCCAGCCAGGGCATGTTGGCACTTGGAGAACCTTAAGTGCCAACATGCCCTGACATCCCTGGCTTGCTGGGACCTGTAGTTCCACAAAAACAAAAGTTAAATAAACAACAACACCCTAGTAAAAACCACATACATTTATTAAAAAAAAAAAAACCCCACAATAAACACACTAACCACCCTCATTTAAACCACATCTATTTATTAAAAATAAAAACACCCCAAATACTCACAAAAGATGTCTTCTTTCTTCTTCAAAAGGTCCGTGCTTGCCCCAGTCCCATAATAATTATACTTCCAAAATGTCCAGGCTTGGATAATATCTTCTTCACTTCACCCAGAAGGGGCGTTGTTGATTGAACCCTTGTCGGGTCCACACTTTTTTTATTTTTCTGCAATCAAGATTAAAGATTCGGGATGTACAAATATGGGGGCCCCCCTGGCTAAAACAGAGAAGACTTCAATCAATAAGGGGCCCCTTCTGGGCGAAGTGAAGAAGATATTATCCAAGCCTGGACATTTTGGAAGTATAATTATTATGGGACTGGGGCAAGCCTGGACATTTTGGAAGTATAATTATTATGGGACTGGGGCAAGGCTGGACATTTTGGAAGTATAATTATTATGGGACTGGGGCAAGCACGGACCTTTTGAAGAAGAAAGAAGACATCTTTCGTGAGTATTGGGGGTGTTTTTATTTTTAATAAATAGATGTGGTTTAAATGAGGGTGGTTAGTGTGTTTATTGTGGGGGTTTTATTTTTAATAAATGTATGTGGTTTTTACTAGGGTATTGTTGTTTATTTAACTTTTTTTTGTGTGGAACTACAGGTCCCAGCAAGCCTGGGATGTCAGAGCATGTTGGCACTTGTGGTTCTCCAAGTGCCAACATGCCCTGGCTTCCGTGGGTATGCTGGTGCTTGTAATTATACAAGCAGCAGCATGGCCACACTGTTTTTGGCAACCTGGCTGGCTGGGACTTGTAGTTCCACAAAACAAAATGGCGTCTGTTTATTATTTTAACACTTTTTCGCCGTTATTACCCTACTACCCACACCCCAGGGGTAGTAGGAAGAGCCCTAGTGCTATCAGCACTGTGCTGGTTCTTTCTAGGGGGGGCGCTCCTTTTTTTCGGCGGACCCCACTCCCTAGGGAATCCAGCCCAGCGCTGAACAGTCAAGGGTTGGTTAGTCATTATGGCAAATAAATCTCTGTAAAAATACACATTAAAAAATATATATAATGATAGCATTATACAAAACATTTTGGCTTATGTACCGATGGAAGCAAAGCAATCGCAGCTTTCATCCCAGATAAAGTCATGTCAACTTCAGGCACAACCAGTATGGGCTACTCTATTTATCCCACTTTCACAGTGGGTGATTTTTCAATCTGCAATAAACAGAAAGAAAACAATCACCACCCACATACTCTATGATGTAATGGTGTCAAATTCTAGCTTTGCAATTCACAAACCTATCACTTGTACCTTTTACAGATCCACCTGAAAGTGCCTTCAGATTACTTTGTATAGACCTTACAATGACTTCACAGTCTAGTTTAGTGGAATAAAAGCAGAGAGAAACTTACCAAGCTGCTGCATCGATACCAGGTGAGGCGAGAGGGGAATTCCAGTCTTCCTTTAGTTAAAGGTTAACCTCAGATCAGAGCACTGCAGGCTGCACTTATTGACACTCATCTACCTCACATCATATTTGACAGGGCCTGTGCTGCCTCTTCAGCCACTTAAATCTGTAGACCAGTAATTGATATATGTGGCATGACTGTACTGTTTTTATTTAAGATGGACAGTATATGGCATACTGTCAAATGCAGGGCTACCAAGAGGAATTTGGGGCTCCGATACAGCAGCTTTTGAAACAAACAAACACACATAAAAGGGAAGTGAGCCCCCTCTGTAGGTGGCGTGGCCACATAATGACGGGCGTGGTCAAAATGAGGTGTGGCTGCGCCTCTTTAGCCATTACATATTATGTATTAAAATGGTGCGGCTCTCATCTAACTTTCATTGCAGCTTTCACAACCTTTGTACTGGATTCTTGTCTGGATCCTGGAATGTTGGGACCTGTTTGGAAAATGTATCGGTACATGAAATATGGAAAGCAGAGAAATAGGTGACCACAGAAAATATAGAGAATAAGGACAGCACTCTTGTGACTGCCATATAATACACCTTGTGACCACCAACTCAAGTACTTAAAACTAGAGATGCTCAGGCTCGGTTCCCCAAGAACTGAACACACCCAAACTTAGCAGATCTGAGTACTGAGCCGAGCCACTTCGGTACTTTCGCGCACCCTTGGAATTGAAAAATGAGGCGAAACGTCATTGTTACAGCTTTGCGAGTTTTTGATTCTATAAATACCGCCCTCCACGACGATCCAGCGTCATTTCACAGAGGGACACAGAAGGGGTAGCACAGTTCTTGACAGTCTCTTGAGCAGTTGGGCAGCGTCATAGGTAGAAAAGAAATAGGAGGGATAGCAGTGTTCTTCAAAGTCTCCAGTGACATTCAGGAGAGCTCCATTGCTAATTGTCATTGCTGAAATAGAATTAATAGGTCTGGCAGTCTTCTAAATCGACAGTCACATTGTACTGTGTTATATAGGTAACACACAAAGAGGAGAGCTCCATTGCTAATTGTCATTGCTGAAATACAAATAATAGGGCTGACAGTCTTGGTGTGAATCTGCAGGCACATTGTACTGTGTTATATAGGTTACACACAAAGAGGAGAGCTCCATTGCTAATTGTCATTGCTGAAATACAAATAATAGGGCTGACAGTCTTGGTGTGAATCTGCAGTCACATTGTACTGTGTTATATAGTTTACAAACAAAGAGGAGAGCTCCATTGCTAATTGTCATTGCTGAAATACAAATAATATGGCTGACAGTCTTGGTGTAAATCTACAGTCACATTGTACTGTGTTATATAGGTAACACACAAAGAGGAGAGATCCATTGCTCCATTGCTAATTGTCATTGCTGAAATAGAAATACTAGGGCTGGCAGGCTTAGTCTTCTGAATTTGCAGTCAAATTGTACGTTATGGGGGGCGTGGTTTGGCGGCCATCCGGGATGGCTACATTTCATCTCAGCTCCTCCATCTTGGGCCATAAAGTCCAGATAGTACCCGCTTTGGAGTGGCCCTTCTTGTGCAGTGGA